>NC_081415.1:427776256-428076256 GCF_030272615.1 Cryptomeria japonica
CCATATGATCATGTTTATGATCAATATCATCCATATATGCAATATGCTCCTCCTCCACCCGTTGGCTCGAGCATGAGATATGGTCCAAGAAGTTGGTCTCCACCTAAGAACAATTTGGAATAGCAAATAAAGGACTTACAAAAGAAAATGGAGGACATAAATACACCAAAGCCAGCTTACACAATGAGAGACATATCTCTCTATCCATTTGACAAAAGCATTCCAATGCCTCCTTTTCCTACACATTTTGTAACACCAAAGTTTGATAAGTACAGAGGCAAAGGAGACCCTAAGGCACATATCAGACAATTATTTATAGCCTGCATTGAGGTAGCAAAAGAAGAAACATACTTGATGAGATTGTTCCCACAAAGCTTAGTTGATCAAGCTATGGAATGGTTCTCCCAACTTCCACCTGGAATTAAGTCATGGGGTGATCTAGCAAAAGCTTTTATGCAATATTTCTCATACAACATAGAGATAGATATATCAGTCACCACTTTGTGCAACACCAAGCAAAATGATGGGGAGTCATTTTCATCATTCTTACAAAGATGGAGGAATTTAGCCAGTAGATGCTCTTGTGAAATTCCACAAAATAAAATGGTAGAGATGTTCACATAGAATGTCAATAGAGAAATTGGTTATGACTTGAGGAAATCTTGTTTTGCCACTTTCAAGGACGTCATTGAGAAAGGCTTAGCAACAGACAAGGTCTTAATTGAGCAAGGAGTCATTAAGATATTCAACAAAAACAAAGAGGACTTTAAAGGAAAAGACAAGCCATGATTTTGGAACAAGAACAAGAACACAGTAAATGATGGTGTTGTTGATGCTAACATAATGAGACCCAAAATCATTCTTTCTGGATTAGGTTCTACAAACAACCAAGTGAATACTCAAGCAAATTCAAAACCATGAAGGAAATACACCCCATTAGGAGAACCACTTGAGTCTAATAGTTCTGATACTTAATGTTAAGTGCAGATGCCAAGACAATAAGATGAGAGGGGGGAGGTGAATCATACAACCTTAATCTTCCATAAAAACAATAGATTCAACCTTGGTAACATATACTTCAGTAATATAACCAAAACTGCTAAACATGCAAACTCAAAAGCATATAAACATCATAAAACTCATAACACCAGATTTAACATGGAAACCCAAATAGGGAAAAACCACTGTGGGATTTTGGACCCACTAAGAAATATACTCTTCTAGAGTATGCCCTGTTAAAAGAAAATCATGTTAAAGATTACAAACACATTGCTAGATGTGACTCGGTTAAGGGATTTCCCTCAAATCTGTTAGGATCTTCACCTTGTTAAAAGTGACCTTGTTAAAGGATTTCAAACACTCAATCAGAATGTCACCTTGCTAGAGGGTTTTACAAATAAGACTGTTAAGTCCACTCGGTTAAGAGATTTTCTGTCACTTTGCAAAATAACAGTAATAAAAATCTATCTGCAACTTCACATCTAAAATGCTAAAGCAGATTCTTATTTGCTCAATACAATATAGTCATAGGACTTTATCTTGTCAATTTGTTGGGCTCTATACTATGTTATTTAAATAGGTCTTCAAGCTTCAGTGCTCGGTAATCACTATGTAGCATCCCTGTGCATACACTTGCCCACATACATTGTTTATTAACAGTTCCTTATTTATAAACAATTGCTAACTGCTTAATCTCCTTGATCACATATCCCATGATCAATCATAGCCATCAGATCTTCATGCTTGACCAGGTTCAATGTATCCTTCGATCTGAAAATGTTTTACCCCACCTTGGAACTTGCATACATTTCTTGGAACTTGTGCTAGGGTATTGCGGTTCAATCTGTGATGTAGATCTTCTTGCCCATTTTCCTTTGCCATAGATTCTTTAACAAACTTCATGCACAACATACCAATCATTTAATCAGTTCCAACTCATCAGCTTCCTTCATTAAATAATGCTTTTATTCATTCAATGCATTCTATTACTACTCGGCTGTAACTTGGTAAATACTAAACTTCACTCGGTAAACATTCTGCCTTCATTAACCGATAGCGATAACCTTAGGGTTTATCGACTAGGTTCCTTAGGGTTTACCGACTAGGTTCTTTGCTCAGTAACATAGTATAGTATTAACCTTACAATCGATAACATATGTATGATATCAAAATAATCTAAACATCATGATCTCATCATTGTCTAACTCGGTAATAGTTGCCCATTGAATAACTTATTCCTCCCCTTATTCATCATATGTTTTCTGTGTCTTTTACCGACATCTTTATACTCATCAAATCATACTTCTTAAGATATGGCAACATCATACTGAATTAGAAAATCAATTTCTTGACATCAATGACAAAATAATAATATTAAGATAGTAAACATCCTTAATCAGTTATATCCATAATCATCAACAACCTTCTCAATATCCTAATTGAAATGCCAACAATCTCCCTTTGTCTATTATAATGCCAACAATCTCCCCCTTTGACATTGATGGCAAAACCAATTGATTTGACCTAATTGATTCGGATTGTTGTAATGCTGAAATGCTGAAATGCTCTCCCCCTGTTATCAGTCATCTCCCCCATACATTAGTCTTCTCCTCTTTTCTTCAGTCTTCTCCCCCTTTGACAACAATGCCAAAAAGTAAATAATTAAAACATAATTTCTTCCTGTATGAAGTGATTTCCTGTTGTTGTGTGTCGACTTGGTCTCGGTCAGAGCATTTATGTCTTCAATTCCTGTTCCCTGTATTTGTTTCTTGCACACCTTTAGAAAATATCCTAAAGTGTGTAAATTAGCATCAACTCCTAAAATATATTCTATAGAGTCATCGAATTGATGCTTTCACCGAACTCGGTCAGTGAGTAGAAGATAGGGGTAGGACCCCTAACTTACTTCTGAGATACTCAAAAGTGTCCCTTGGTAGTGGCTTGGTGAAGATATCTGCTATTTGCTCCTTTGTGCTAACATACTCCAACACCACTTTCTTCTCTTGAGCTTCTTCTCTAAGATAATGATATTTGATAGAGATGTGCTTAGTCTCAAAGTGCATAACAGGATTCTTTGAAATGTTAATGATACTAGTAGTGTCACAGAATATAGTTACTAGCTCGGTAACTTTCTTATTTACACCTTCCAACAGTTGTTTTATCCATACTATGTTGGTACAATTCAATGCTACAGCAACATATTCAGCTTCTGTTGTTGACTGTGAAACACATCCTTGTTTCTTGCTAAGCCAACTCACTAGTCTTTCTCCTAAAAAGAAAGCTCCTCCACTTGTGCTTTTCCTGTCATCAATGTTGCCTGCCCAATCAACATCAATATAAACTTTTAAATCAAAATCATTTCTTTTTTGATATACTAAGCCATAATCCTCAGTGCCTTTCAGGTATTCAAAAATTCTCTTGATTGTTGTCATGTGTGTTTCCTTAGGATCTGCAGAGAATCTTGCAACTATACCTACTGCATGTGCTATATCTGGCCTGCTGTGAACAACATATTGTAGCTTTCCAATCATGGATCGGTAAAGTGTCTCATCAATAGATGCAGATTCATCATTCTTTGATAATTTACAGTTGGTAGTCATAGGAGTACTTACTGGTTTTGAATCCTCCATTCCAAATTTCTTCAAGATTTCCTTTATGTACTTGGATTGAGTAATGAAAATCTCTTTTTTCATTTGCAGTATCTGTAAACCTATAAAATACTTTATCTCACCGATTAATGACATCTCAAATTCTTTGCTCATTTCATTTCCAAAGTTCTTGCATAGAGAGTCATTTCCACAAAAGATAATATCATCAACAAATATGGCTGAGATCAGTATTCCATTTTCATCATTCTTCATGTACATATTGTTGTTTTCACTTGTTCTTATAAAACCAATCTTGATTAAATAAGAGTGCAATCTTTCATACCATGCTCTAGGTGCTTGTTTCAAACCATATAAAGCTTTGTTCAATTTACATACCTGATCTTTATTCTTGTCTTCAACAAATCCTTCAGGTTGTTCAATAAAAACTTCTTCTTCTAATATACCATTCAAAAATGTAGATTTGACATCCATTTGATATACCTTGAAATTCTTGTATGCAGCATATGCCAGCAATGTTCTTACTCCTTCAAGTCTAGCCACAAGTGCAAAAGTCTCAGCATAATCAATTCCCTCTTCTTGGGCATAACCTTTGCAAACTAGTCTTGCTTTATTTCGAATGACCTCACCTTTTTCATTCAGCTTGTTTCTGAAAATCCAATTTGTACCGATTACATTTTTGTCCTTTGGTCTTGGGACCAGTGTCCATGTGTCATTCTTCTTGATTTGATCAATCTCTTCTATCATAGCATTTATCCAATCTTCACTGTTAAATGCCTCTTTCACTATTCTCGGTTCAAATTCAGATATCAGACATGTGTTCTGTCTCAGTTTGTTCCTTGTCATCACTGGATCATCCTTATCTCCTATAATCTGACTTGATGCATGATGTCTTCTGACATACTTGGCTAATACAGGCTCGGTAGGCTCTGTATGATCTTCTTCATCACTCGGTAACTGGATATTCTCTTCATTTTCTGCAACAGTTCTCTCGGTAAGACTTGTCGATTGAACATAGACAAATTCATCATAGTCTTCTGGTTCCTTGGAATTTCCTTCATCATTTGTTTCTACAAATTCATCAATTTTCACATTTGCACTTTCTACTATTTTGTTAGATGATTTGATCAGACATTTAAATGCTTTACTTCTAGAAGAATAACCAAGAAATGTTCCTTCTTCACTTTTCTGATCAAACTTTCCATTTCTATCATCTTTGTGTACATAGCATCTACTTCCAAATATTTTAAAATAACTTACATTAAGTTTCTTGTCATACCAGATTTCATATGGTGTCTTCAAAGTTCCTTTCTTCAGTTGTACTCGGTTCAGGGTGTAAATTGCTGAGCTTATTGCTTCTCTCCAAAATGTTTGTGGCACTTTCTTTTCAATCATCAAGGTTCCGACACAATCCACAATAGATCTGTTTCTTCTCTCAGCTATTCCATTTTGTTGAGGAGTTCTCGGTGCAAAGACTTGTCTTTTAATACCATGATCATTGCAGTATAAGTTGAACTCATTAGATGTGAACTCTCCTCCTCTATCTGATCTAAGACATTTCAGTTGTCTTCCTGTTTCATTTTCAACTCTTGCCTTATACCATTTAAACATTTGAAAAGCTTCTAATTTTTCTTTTAAAAACATAACTGACATCATCCTTGAATAATCATCCACAAATAATATGAAATATTTGTCACCATAATAACTTTGAACTTTCATAGGACCACATAGATCAGTGTACACAAGATCTAAAATTCCCTTAGAAGTGTAAGACTTACTTGTAAAGCTTGATCTTGTCATCTTACCCATCTGGCATCCTCGACACATAGTATTCTCAGGTTTTTCAAGACTCGGTAGACCTCTTACTCGGTGCTTCTTGCTTATTTTGATCAGATTATCAAAATTTACATGACAAAACCTTTTATGCCATAACTAGGTATCATCTATCTTTGCATACAGACACTTGTTCCGAGTTGAGTCAAGGTGAAATGTATTACCTTTTGTTTGTGTCCCGATAGCAGCTAACTTTCCATGCTTGTCACGAACTTTGACAATTCCTTTCTGAAATTCTATTTGGTATCCTATGTTGTTTAGTTGTGCTACACTCAACAAATTGTATTTCAAGTCTTCAACCCAATAGACATCATTACATTTTGCATTGTCAAGAAGTGTTATGGATCCTTTACCTTTTACTGGACATGGTGCATCATTACCAAATCTTACATAGCCTCCATCATAATCTTCTAACATAACAAACTTGTGTTTATCACCTATCATGTGATGTGAGCATCCACTATCTATGATCCAAGAATCATTAGTATTTATGTGAGATATTAGGGCTTTTTCTTCATACCTTTCTTCATCTGATCCATCTTTGATAGCCACATAAACTACTTCCTCTGTATCAGTTTCATCTGATTTATCATCTTTGAATTCCTCATCAGCTATTAAGCATGACTTTCTATCTCTTCTTCTGAAGTCTCGGTGTCCTTTGTAATGATTATCTTTCTGTCTGTCATCTCAGTAATCTCTCTTTTCAGTAGATTCTTTGTCAGGACAGTTAGAAGCCATATGTCCTATCTTATCACAATTGAAACATTTCAAAGGTAGTTTTCCTTTATACTTACCTTTGCCTCTCGGTAACCTTCTGGCTAATAGTGCTTCAAACTCTTCTTGCTTTCTGATTTCCTCATACAGTTTGTGTACTTCCTCCATGTTCTTACAAAATCTTTCACTTGCTCCACTGTGATCTCCTTTAGTGTACTTACTCATTCTATCATTGTAATCATCAGATTCACCAATATGAAAAGAACTAAATGCAGATTCTACTTTATTTACAGATGACCCACTGTTATCAAAATTACTTAACTCAAATGCATGTAGCTTACCAATAGTAGCATCTAAAGAAACTGGCATATTGGGTACAGACCTCAATTCATTGATTGCAGAGACTCAGATTGCATAAGCTGGTAGAAGGGTTCTTAACAACTTACTTGTTATATCCTTTTCTTCAATAGTTCCACCTTCTCCTTTGATTTGATTGACAATCTCCTTTAGTCTTGTACTGTACTGGGTTATGTTCTCACCTTCATTCATCATCATAGATTCAATTTGCCCTCTTAGACTGTCCACTTTTTCTCTTTGAACATTTTCATCACCGCCATACACATATATGAGCTTGTCCCACATTTCCTTTGCATCATTGCAACCTTCTAGATCATTAAACTCTGAGTCAGTCAATGCAGATGTTATTTCAATCATTGCTTGGATATGTTCTTGCTTTGCCTTTATCTCTTCCATTGTCAATGGATAGGTGCTCGGTGTAATGAAATCATTCTCTAGATAATATACAACATATTCTCCAACTCCTGATAAGTGCAGCATCATCCTTTTCTACCATGTAGAGAAACTTGACTTGTTCAGCTTCGGTGCATCCCTCTTATACATCTTTGGATCTTTTCCTCAAGTACCTTTAAACTTTTCTTCTGGAGTCCAATGCTCTGATACCAATTGATAGTTCTGATACTTAATGTTAAGTACAAATGCCAAAACAATAAGATGAGAGGGAGGGGGGGGTGAATCATACAACCTTAATCTTCCATAAAAACAACATATTCAACCTCGGTAACATATACTTCAGTAATATAACCAAAACTGCTAAAAATGCAAACTCAAAAGCATATAAACATCATAAAACTCATAACACCAGATTTAACATGGAAACCCAAATAGGGAAAAACCATTGTGGGATTTCGGACCCACTAAGAAATATACTCTTCTAGAGTATGCTCGGTTAAAAGCAAATCCTATTAAAGATTACAAACACATTGCTAGATGTGACTCGGTTAAGGGATTTCCCTCAGATCTATTAGAATCTTCACCTTGTTAGAAGTGACCTTGTTAAAGGATTTCAAACACTCAATCAGGATGTCACCTTGCTAGAGGGTTTTACAAATAATACTGTTAAGTCCACTCGGTTAAGAGATTTTCTGTCACTTTACAAAATAACAGTAATAAAAATCTATCTGCAACTTCACATCTAAAATGTTAAAGTAGATTCTTATTTGCTTAATACAATATAGTCATAGGACTTTATCTTGTCCATCTGCTGGGCTCTATACTCTGTTATTCAAATAGGTCTTCAAGCTTCAGTGCTCGGTAATCACTATGTAGCATCCCTGTGCATACACTTGCCCACATACATTGTTTATCAATAGTTCCTTATTTATAAACAATTGCTAACTACTTAATCTCCTTGATCACATATCCCATGATCAATCATAGCCATTAGATCTTCATGCTTGACCAAGTTCAATGTATCTTTCGATCTGAAAATGTTTTACCCCACCTTGGAACTTGCATACATTTCTTGGAACTTGTGCTAGGCTATTGTGGTTCAATCTACGTTGTAGATCTTCCTGCCGATTTTCCTTTGCCATAGATTCTTTAACAAACTTCATGCATGGCATACCAATCATTTAATCAGTTCTAGCTCATCAGCTTCCTTCATTAAATAATGCTTTTATTCATTCAATGCATTCTATTACTACTCGGTAAATACTAAACTTCACTCGGTAGACATTCTGCCTTCATTAACTGATAGCAATAACCTTAGGGTTTATCGACTAGGTTCTTTGCTCGGTAACATAGTATAGCATTAACCTTACAATCGATAACATATGTATGATATCAAAACAATCTAAACATCATGATCTCATCATTGTCTAACTCAGTAATAGTTGCCCATTGAATAACTTATTCCTCCCCTTATTCATCATTTTTTTTTGGTGTCTTTTACCGACATCTTTATACTCATCAAATCATACTTCTTAAGATATGGCAACATCATACTGAATTAGAAAATAAATTTCTTGACATCAATGACAAAATAATAATATTAAGACAGTAAACATCTTTAATCAGTTATATCCATAATCATCAACAACCTTCTCAATATCCTAATTGAAATGCCAACAATATCCCTTTATCTGTTATAATGCCAACAGAGTCAGCTTTTAGGAAGCTAGTGGCAAACAAGATAATAACAATTCTAGACAATCCTCCATATGAGCCAAAGGTGAAACCAAATTGGTGGAATGATGATAAGTACTGTGAATATCACAAGTGCAAGGGACAGAAAATAGGAAATTGTCATCGGTTGAAGAACATTATACAAGATTTTATTGATAGAGGTGACATCGAGATCGAAGGACATACATCCAATCAAGAACATGAGATGTTTAAGGAACCATTCCCTAAACATGACCAGGGAAAATCCAAAGCCACAGATGAGCAAGCCAACTATACTAAATCATCCTATAACTATGATTCAACTATTAATCACATTTTGATGGACAATTATGTCTCTACTATTATCATAAAGGATAAACGCCTGAAAGTTCTACCCAAAGAGCCAAAGTTGTCTTAAAAGGCATTGGACCTTCTTCTGAATCTACCTCTGAATGTGATGTCACAACTTGATGAGGTAAGGTCACTTTGCAAGGTGCTCCAACTAAAACCACTGCTTCCTCATCAACCAAACCTGACTACAACCTAGCAGAATAGTTAGGGAGGACACCCACGCTTATCTCCATCCTTGAGATTTTACACATATCCCTCATACATAAAGCCATCCTTGATAAAAATTTGAGAGAAACTTCTGTCCCCACTGATCTGAACGTGGACCAATTTCAAGCCATGGTGGGATACCTTTCTGTTCCACATTCTCTTACATTCACTAAAGCTGACGACACCTCTATAAGCCAACCACATAATGAACCTTTAAACATTGAATCCTTCCTACACAAACATTGAATAAAATGAGTCCTGATATATGGAGGAGAAGGTCTGAACATTTGCACATTGAGCACTATTAAACAATTGGGATATTCTGAAAAGGCTATGAATTCTACACATGCTATTACCATTAAAGCATATGATGATGAAGAGCGCTCATCCAAGAGCACAATCACTTTACCTCTTAGAGTTGGGCCAATTACGAAGGATGTGGTTTGTCAAGTCCTTGATATAGAGCTCACATACAATATACTTTTGGGATGCCCATGGATTCATGAGATGAGCGCAGTCCCATCTATATATCATCAATGTGTCAAGTACCCACACAATGGAGTTGAAGTGACCATCAATAGTGATCCAAACCCATTCATATATTGCAACAATCTGCAACCTAGATCATAAATAACAATCCTAGTCAATCGCAAGGCTATTCCTTCATCAACATATGTTGATCCTGGATCATTAAAACCTTCTACATCAAATCAAGCAAAGCAAAATGAAAAATTCAAGGTTAAAGACATGGGATGTGGTGAGTATGTATTTGATGTTGATTAACTCCCACTATCTCCTAAGGTATTCAGTTGACAACAATAATATACAAACAATTGGCAATGCCAAGGAATTGGGTGTGAACCACCTAGTGTTGTGGCTACTAAGTCTGAATGCAAATCTCCTCTAGCGGTGCAAGCAACTCTTGATATCAATAGTCCTAAGAGTGGTTCCAGTGAAGAATCTATTGAGCATATCTCCAACCCTCTTGAGAACTCACATATCTTTACCATTTCATCCACTCATTCCATTTCCACTCCTCTCCTAGACTTGGATCAATAGGAATCACAAAAGCCCTTACTCATTGGGGATAAAAAATCAAGCTATGAAAAGAAAAATCTAAAAGTAAAAAATAAAGAGAAGTCCTTTAGTCCAAATCAAAATCAAAACCTATTGGACTCTACAAAAATCAAAGTCAAGGATAAAACTCCTATGAAGCAAAAAGAACAAGAGATGGTCTCCCCTAATATCAAAATAACTGGGGGCACAAGTTCTACAATTTTAAGTCAAAAAGAATACTTGTTGATCCTAAGTTTTTATCGTGTCATCCTACTTTCACTTCTTTTTGCAATCATAAGCCTTCATTAGTCATCCACTTGTTCCGCACATCCATCCCCCTTTGGCAATACATCATGGACCTTTAATGGATCGTCCTCAAGGGACTTTATTATTAGGGATGCCCAAACTTCTTTAGGTGACACGCATACGGGCCTATGTAGTCCACACACTAGTAATTATATTTCAGTTCCTTCTTCAAGGAAGACAATCAAGGGAGCTACACATCATTTAGTCAAGGAACAATGCAGTTACAATCATAAGGTAAAGCTTTGTACAATTGAGGTGGGTGACTTAGTTCTCAAGAAAAATCCTAAAAATCAGCAAGATCGAGAGAAGGGCAAGTTCGAACCAAATTGGCTTGGTCCTTATGTCATCATAGTAGTCTACAGATCAGGTGCATATCAACTTTTGATACTAGAGGGAGAACCTTTGGAAGATCTGATCAACAACATGCACCTTGGAAGGTTTTACACATAGCTCTTCGAAATATTAATACAAAAAAATCATAAAAAATAAAAAATCGTTACTTGGTGAAAACCTGGCAAACAGGGGCCTTGTGACACACAAAAAAAAAAAATTGAAAAAAGTAAAGAGAAATAAATTCGTCCAATGGTGAAAACCACTTCGGTGGTGCCCTGGGCAAGTACCATGGTGAAAACCGGGTTACCGATGCCATGTGTAGAGACATTGCTCCTCCTCCTTCAGGATTCAATTTCATCCTTTCACTCTTGCACACACTCAAAACCTATCCATTCATAATAAACTTTCCAAATCCCATCATGGCTTGTTATTGATCTACCTAATATTGGTTAGCCATTCATAATACTCCTTCCTTTTCACCCCTTTCTATCCATAATAAATCAGCTCCTATATGTGGCTAAGGCAAATCCTACATCTAGTGATGGGTGTGTAACTAAGAGTATCACACGTTCCGATGAGTACAGTTTCTTCCAGTTTTCTTCAATCTACCCGCACACAATCCACAATAAAGCAACACTTGTATCACAGATCCGCAATAAAGTCTTGTCTTCTCTGCAATAAGGTATTAGTTTCATGGATTCAATCAGTTTCAAATGAGATGTAGACAACAACAATGGGCTTCAACAAATCAAATCTTTCAACAGACTCAGACAACATTATAGTTCAGTGCTATCTATCCTTTGTGAATGAAAACATTGTGACCACAATCAAATAGACTTATACAAGTGACAAGAGACACTAAACTTGAGGACTACAGTGAATGTTGGTGTCGAGTCTTGGTTTTCTTTTGATTTTATCCTTCTGGTGACATGTCTTTTAGCTTTTCTGGGATGTCTCCGACTAGAGATTTTATCTCCAGGTTGTCTTTGACTAGAAAGGCGAGGATGGGGTATCGTCACCTATTTTTCTTTGTTGTCTATGGATTGTCTCTTAGTAATGCTATGACTTGTCCAAGGATATGAGGACATTGTGAGTCTAGTGTGAACTAGGGCATTCCTTGTTTGCGATTGTCTGATCTCCATGCAAACAGGTACAATGACTATTTGGGTCGAACATATACCTAGATTGTCATAACCTATTTTGCCATAATAAAGCTCAATGATGATAATAGCACAACAAGTTCTTTCACATCCATATCTTCTATCTTCCATCCCCCTTTCTTGATTGACCTCTATTGTCCTTCTTGAGTTCGTGTAGCCTACTATCACATGACTGAGTATAATGACACGCCAAAAATATCTGCATTTCATGTAGTTTGCACCTGCATTACCACATATTCACATTTCATACATACATATATATACATATATACATATGTATATATATGTATACATATATGTATATGTATGTATGTATATACATGTATATACATACATACATATACATATACATACATATACATATACATATACATATATGTATATGTATATGTATATGTATATGTACATATACATATACATATACATATATGTATATGTATATGTGTATGTATATGTATATGTGTATGTATGTGTATATGTATATGTACATGTACATGTACATATACATAGACCTAGACACACACACACACACACACACACACACACACATCATATTAAATTAAAAGAAAATATTATTAACTGTCTGTAAAAATATTTATGTATTCAGTTTTTTGGGGGGATGTTGTGGTCACCACGGTGGTGGGAAACCCCACCCAAGTATCTCGTATTAAATTAAAAGAAAATATTATTAATTGTCTGACAAAAAAAAATTGTATTCAGTTTTCTTTTGGGATGTCATGGACATACCCCCCACCGTGGGTTTACCCACGGTGGTGGGGAAACCCACCTATTGTGGGCTCTCCCATAGTGGGAGGGAGACCCACCTCCTGTGGGCCACCCACGGTGGTGGCTTTTCCCACTCGTAGCGGTAGTATGTACGGTTTGATTTAAATTTTTTTTTAAATAAATTTTGTTATTATTAAGGTTGTTAATATCATTTAAAATTGTGTTTATATATATATATATATATATATATATATATATATATATATATATATATATATATATATATATTTCAATACTATTTATTATTTTAGAAATATTTATATTTTTGTGCTTGTAAGTTGCCAAAAGACTAGATGAATATTTTTATATGTTTATATTTTGAAAAATTTAATGTTATGGCACAATAGATTTGTTTGGGGATAAATATAGTTAGCCTTTGAAAAGGATAGATTAATAGATAAAATCAGATCTCTTTTTAGAACAATAGAAATGAGTTTAGAGTATAGTGTGGAATATATATATACATTCTTGAAAAAGTAAAAAAGAAATTAGATTTATACATATCTTATTCATCACGTGGTTAAGCTTGATTAGACAAATATTACTTATATGTTGACACTTGATCTCTGGTTTCCTTCTTGTAATACGTTGATGATCAAATCATGTTAGCTAATGGTAATAGTGTATAATGTTATTTTAAATGTTGGAGTAATGGAATCTTAGTTTATTGTTCTATTAATAGGAATGAATTGAGTTGTGGTGGTTTATAATTTGGGTTATTGAAATTGATAATGACTTGAATTAATTATTGTTTAGACAAGATTAAGTTCTCTTGGTATCTTAATTAAGATTGCATTCGTTTAGGCTTGGATTCATGAGACCTTGTATCACTTGATTTTTGTCTATTTGTGGGTTTCTTGGTCTTGATGTTTAAATGCCTTCTAATCTCCAAAGGCTAAGAAAGTGTTTTCGCTAAAGCGGTCACACTATCCCCAAATCCACCTGATCGTAAGTAAGCAAACCATCGCATTGATCCATCTTAGTGCGAGAAGTGCTAGGATTGCTGCAAATTATTGCGCCGTCCATCACATCGATCTATCACATTCTACTCGGGTGGGGGGGGGATATAGATAGCCAGCTCTTTTATGTCGGGCAAGAGAAGACTATAGCCCGCCATTGGCTTCTATCACCTGTTGAGTGGTAACAATTAGCTAGCAACCTTGTTTGTTCCCATGGTGAATATGACTTATTCCCAATGAACCGCATGCTTATGTACATGCATCTCATTGCCCCTGAGTGTTATGAGATCGGTGTCTTGCATGGGTTTTTTGTTCCTTGTTGCTTGAACCAATTGGATAGTTATCATTTTCTAGCAAGTGGGTCAAGCCTTACTATGGTTGGAACCTTGTCACCTTATGTTTTGGGTTTCAAGGTAACTCAATGAGAGTTTGTAATCAAGTGAAAACCTAAATAATGAACTTGGGTGGGTAGCTAGATAACATTAATAAAGATTAAATTTTTCTTGCCTCTCTTACGCTCAGGTGCTTGTATAGGGCTGAGGTAAGTAGAGAAGGGCCTGGAGTGGCTTCCACCAATCTTGTCCCTTTGAAAGGTTGGTGTGGTCCACTAGTGTTGGTATGGGGGCCAGGGGTTAGGAGAGGTTACCAAGGTAATCCAGGATGGTGGTCGAGACCTAGTGAAGACCTACCATGGTAACTCATGACAACCTAGTGATGACACTCTTCCCTATTGCTACCTAGTGGTAACTTGCGTCTTTTGATTCCTTCTATGGATTTTTTTTGGGAACTTCGGAAGTGGTTGGTTAACTTATGTTGGTTTATCCTTATGTTGATTTTTTTGGGCCTCTAGAAGTTGGTTGTCTTACTCTTTTGTTTCATGTGATGTTAATTCTTGTGAGCCTCATGTGTGTTTTGTCTTATTGATTCTCTTATGAGGCACTTGTGAGTTTTGTCTTGATGGTACTCTTGTGAGTCATGTTTGCTACCCTTATATGTTTGCTTTCGCCTTGTGGTTCTGTTTGTTACCTCCTAACATGGGGGGTGGACCATATGGTACCACATGGTTGGGTAGAGTGTTATTCGCACCCATTGGGTTTGGCTCCTTTAGATTCTTGTTTGTGATGGCTCGTGGATGATTGGAGACCTTTTTATTGATGCAGATTTATGTTCTATAACTCTTCATGCACTCTTGGAGATGGAATCATTATGGATCCTTTGAAGTGTATTTTGATGTTCATATGTAAATTCTCAAGCTATGTAATATGTATCTTGTACCTATGTAATCGAACTATGTTGTAATTTGTAAAGCAGTTATTGTTGGGTTTATTGGATGATGTTCAACCATGAGTTACATCGTTATGGGGCCTTGAGGATAGTTGCTAGTTGTTAATTGTGTATCATTTTTTATCTTGATAGATGTATCTCTCTCGCATATGTAATGTAATCCTTTATTAAAAAAAAATGTATTCGCATTTTCATTATTTTATTGTTTAAGTCCTCTTGGCCCCATAGTGGGGCGCGACACTTGGTATTAGAGCCCATGTTCAAACACTGGGATCTCTGGATACCATTGTGCCTTAGTCTGGTTGGTCCTTTTGTCGTATGCTTGCTCCTTTGGAGATATCCCTGGGATTAATGTTTAGGAACTTGTATGTGTTGGCAATTGAAACTCATCTAGTGACTTTCGATGCCTGATTTATGGTCTAGGGTTGTCATTGATGGCAACTCTTCTTGGTGATTCGATCCGGCGGTCGTGATTAATCTTATCCGGAAGCTCAAGTTAACTGGTAGGTAGTTAACTAGTATAATAGGGTATTTCGGTAAGTTTTTGGTCTAGAATGATTTCCGATGATTATGGTGTTTTTGGTGATTGTCTTTGTGATCTTGGTGATTGGGAAGACCCTTAGGAAGCATGTGATTATAATCTTTTGGTCCGGTGCTATGTTGTGTTCGAGATGGAAGCCGACTTGGATCTACATGTTACACTTATTGGAGACGACTTAAAGGAGATTACTTTTGTGTTACGACCGGATATATAAGATCGATTTGGCGATTGATTTTCGGTGTGTTAGTGGTGTCGTGATCCGTTTTGGTGCGATTGAGTGCAGTTTTACGTGCACACTTTGCTTTCAGACCAACTGGTAGTTGATTGAGACAAAAACATAGTATTTGGCAGAGAAAAGATAGTCAAAGATTTAGTGCTTAACCGGAACTCATTCTTGCATAGTCAGATGCTAATTAAGAGTCATTTCATTGTATTTTCTCATTATAATATAATTGCAAGTCAATGAGACTTCCTTGAAGGTTGTAGCCTTCCGGACAACTATATTTGAGCAGTGAGCTCTAGGCAGTGAGCCTGAATGCAAGTGCATTCCCATCTATGTAATATTTATGTACTCCTGGCCATAGTATATGAATATTGTGGGTTTTAGCCCCACTGTAGTTTTTCCCTTTCGGGGTTTCCACGTAAAAATTCCAGTGTTGTGGATTTGTGTATTATTTGTTGCATGTTTATTTTCTTTTCTATTATGCATTGCTAACCAGTAGATAAAGAATAAGTTTGAAGATTTGATTTCCAGTAGATCACTGATTCAACCCCCCTCTCAATGATCTTTGATTCTAACAGTATGTCTTGGGTGCTTTGTTCTCTATGCCTCTTACATGTTAATCCTAGAGATCATAATTGTGTTTATCGTGTGTATTCACTTCTTGCTCTTACCTTATTGATTTTAGTGCTTACTATGAGAGTGTATGTGCTTTTGATTTCATCGTAGTTAAATGATATGTAGATAAATTAATAGCCTAAGGTGTCTTTATAAATTCTCTAGCGCACTCAGGGCATGTGACCTTGGGTGACGTGTAGCAGTTACTCCCTAAAGTGTGGTTAGGATTGGCTACCTGGTGTTGAGTTTTCATTGTGATAGTGATTTCCTTGACTTGCCTTTGCAATGTGCAGTGACAATGGGGCTAGCATTGCTATTTTGCAATTTTTTATGTCAGGAATGGCCACTAAAACTCTCTTTTCTTTATTTGTGTTGCAACACTTGTTGTGATGTTGGTGTTGTTGACTTTCGAAATTGTCGGCATTTTCCATTAATTTATGTTGAGCTCGATAGTTTTAACTCTTTGTTTATTTTCTCTTTTGTTCTGGGTGGTCATTCTGAATGTTTGTATTAGCTAGCCCTCGTGATGTGTTAAGTGTTATTTCTATCATGTTCGCTTGAACCTTTGATAGTGTGTTAAGGGAGGACACCGCAGAGAGTGGATCTAGGCATGTTGGAAAAACAAACAGTTTTGTCAATAATTTAATTTAATACATGGGGGAAAAATCTAGCAAGCAAATGAATACCATACAATAATTCCAAGCATGCAACATTAAGGGCTTATATGAGTTACAAGGTCATCATTACCATTGTACAACTCAAAATAAGATGACACAAAAATCATAGAAAATGAATATGCAACTATATATCATATGAAAAAGATTATGTTAATTCATATGTTAAATATGATTTGAAATTAGAAGGGAGGTCATTTAGCCTGATTTTGACTTTTCTTAGGGAAGGTTGGGATATAGTGGAAGATGGAATAAGGACGCGAGTAGTGATGAGTTGAGTGCAAGTGGATTGAGATGGAATATGTGAAGATAAAATTAGTTGGGCTTAAGGATTAGGGGTAAAAGATTGGTAGGGGTAATGATGGATGAATCAATGAAGGAATATGGGAGGAGTGGAGTTGATTTAGGGGTGCAAACACTATAGAAAGAATAAGAAGGATCAATGGGGAAGTTATGGGATTGGAGATGTGATGGAAGAATGGAATTGGATATATTGCGATCACCAATAATTTGGCAAACATCATTGAACATATTCAAACCCTATGATTTGGTCAAGATTCTTCATTACACCTTGTCAGTTACTATGAAAGATTTTGCATTATCATTTGAATTTATTCATGTCTTATTTGAGAAGTTGTAGTCTATGGTCCACTCATTTTTTCTTTTGGTCTCAACAAATTTAGTGTGTTCATCATTGTCAAGGACATCATCATTGAAGTACATAGAAGTAGTCAATTTTTTAATAATGTGAGCATCTAAATGGTTCATGGCTATGAAAAGATTGACGGGACCATGGAAGCTTCACTAGCACACAAGTCTAAGAAGAGATGAACCAAAATGGAAACATGAGATAATGAAAGCAAAATAAATCTCAAATCTAAAAAATGAAAAATCCAAAAAACTAAAGATACAAAAATGTGAAAGGAAGATGGAAAACCCTAAGACAAATGCATGCCAAGTGGTATAAGATAGGTTAAGGTTCACCAAAATATAACAAATAAATTCTCTTCACAATTAATATTTGTCTAATCAAGTATGTATGTGTGTTAATAGAGTTGAAAGTAAAATGCAAAGATAATTTAGAAAAAGGAAAGAGTATGCATAACTTTCTTCTATTTTATTTTGTTGACATGTTATGATATTTTGTTTTGATCAATGATTGAATTGGAATTTTTCTTCTAAATATGAGATGTATGACCTATGATGAACATGAATTGTGAAATGATTGTTGCAATATTGGGATACACCATGTGGCTCACTCTAAAATGCTTTTTATTTTGTAGTTCGATCCTTTTTCCATAGATCTATCTATTACCAATACAACCTTCATGGTTGTGCTCCTATCTTATGGCTTATTGTTGCATATTGATTATGTTGAGATGCATAGCGGGATTTGTTGTTTGTCTAGATGGAAGTCTACAAACTTCCTTACTAGTAGTTAAATCTCTTTGCTAATGTACAATATATACAACTATACCAAGTAATAAATCCTAAGCCTATGGATATAGTAACATTGTGATGCCCTTGTACAAATGCTTTACAAGATAAGATTTCACAACTAGCCAATCATAACAAATGACCCAAGATTGTCTATAAATGCAAGATCTTATTTGTCGCCCCTTAAGCATGTCACATAAGTCAATAGGATAAAGGTATAATTGAAGGAAAATCAACCTTAAAATGGGAACATTGAAGTTCAAATCTAATGGACCAAGCTATGACATGGCCTAGTCCAAGTGAAATGATCATGTATGTGGCCTAGTCAAGGAGAGAAAAATCCCATGAGATTAGATCTATCCAAACTAAAATTATGGTTAAGTCAATTTTAAGTGATAAGTTTATAGAAAGATGAATTTATATCACTCAAAATCCTTTATAGGTTGAAAAAACTACAAAGATTTCTTCAGACAAATATAAACTTGATTGTCAAGACCATTTAGTGTGACAAAAATCTTGGCCACACCAATATCAAAATTTGTGGACAACAACCTTTGAAAAGGGAGATATATATGAATGCCAAAATTGTTCAGTTTCCACTAAAATCCTAAAGCAACAAGATAAAAACCTCTATGGCTTTGAAATAGGTACAACTTCAATGGATGAAAAGATCAACTAAAATAATCAAAACACTTCATTATCCAATGAATCCAAACCAGCACAACAAGACAAGCTATTCATGCTAAAAGAATCACATAGGAAATATAAACAAAACTGAAGATGAAACCCCATATAAAACCTAAAAAATTCTAAAATATGAAACAAAAATCCTCATAAAAATGGAGGAAAATTTAATAACTACCCGGATGATGTTTTATCCAACAAAACATCCAAGATAACAAGTTGAGATGTAAAAGAATTGATTGTCGTTCTGCATAATGCGGAAGCTATTGAATGTATGGTTGGAAAAATCATAGCTACAGAAAGAAAGGTCAATGAGATGGGAGATAGAAAGGAAATGGAAAATAAAATGAATGACTTCGGCAACAGAATTGACAGGTTGGAACTCAACGTCAAGAAGATTGCAGACCAAAATTTTCAAATCCTCAAATCATCGGTCGACAACATGAACATCCTTATCAACAGGTTTGAGAACAATGCTGAGAAGGATGGTGATAAAGAGCAGCTGGACAAGAAGGGTCATGAAAGGAGGACCAAAGCTAACACAAAGATCAAGGGCGACATCAAAGGTCGTGAGTTGGAGGAACTGAAGACCTCAGCGAACAACATGAAACAAATGGTTGTTCATGCTGAGGAAATTATGAATAGTATTTAGGTCTCTGTTGGTGTCCTAGGTTTTGTCTTTTTGCTGTCTCTGTGCTTTCCTTTCCCTGTCTATTCCGGGTTTTTAATGATATGTTATGTTAGTTGATCCCTTTTGGTGGGATCATTTTGTCTTTTTGAAGTGATCAGTCACTTTTTTCCTAGCAATTCTGTTATCCTGGCTTGTACAAGGTTCGGGTACCTTTCAAATACCTGCTTTTACTTAATCAAATTAAGTCGAGATGCCTTACACTCTTTGACACTAAATAACATTTATTTTATACCCTAAAACTGTTGGACAAAAAAATAATCCTTTGGTTATCTTAAAATGAGGTCACCTTCACTATCTCAAATTAACCAATCCCCTTACATTAGAGTTTCCAATGAGAAGGGAATCCTAAGGAACCCATCATCAAAGATGTTCAACTTCAACCTTGCTATGTTGCTTCCAAGTTACTACCTCGTACTGCCATGTTATGCAATTAAGTAGTCATGACATAATTTCTATGTAAAATAAGGGTTGTTCTTTCTCCTCTTGATACACAAGATGCTACTTTATCTTTGTTGGGATTAAGGTGTCTCAACCTTGAGTCCTAACATTAGTTATTTGTTTTAATTAATTATTGGTGTACATAATTGTTTATATTCTAAGTTATTAATTTCTTAAGTTGTCATTCACTTTGTGGGACTTCTTGGTGAGGTTGCATCCTACAAGGTAAGTGATGAGTGCATAAACCCTAGATTTTAGGAAGTTGGTGCGCACTTGGAAGATGTTATATTTTGGGAAGATTAACTATCATATATTTTGGTTTTGGAGTGGAAATTGATTTGGCAATTTCCTATTTTGACTAAAGAGTCTTGTTTTGCATTTTCTATTATGGATTGGAGATGTATGTCAGCAATTGACATTTATGGTGGAGTTCTCTTTTGACAAGTGTGAGGTAAAGAAGGTACCTATTCTAGTTATGACAGTTTCTATGTTGAACATGCATTATGTTAGGCAAGATGACTATTTTGGATGAGATAGGTGTTAGTGCTTTGGAAGTTGTTATGTGCAATGCATCATTGGAATGACAATTTGTTATTATTTGACGACTTACCTCCTAGGTGTTGAAGTTGGTTTAGGAAACCATGAGTGCCTACCTCTTCATATTGAGCTCTATAAATATGTTAGTGCCTTAGCTCATTTGTTATGACAAATTGAAGATTTTCAAAGGCACCTTTATCGTGCCAAAATTTTGTTGTCTATGTTTTCAATTAATTGATTCTAGATATATAGCCAAACAAACAACTCAAGAAAAATTTTCCTGCAGCACAATCCAATCCTATTCAAAAGAAAGCAGTCTTATTGTTATGCACATGGAACTGTTTGGTTTACATTGTTTGCTAATGGTAGTCTCAAGTTCAATTTCCTTTGGTTTGTGTGCGTGCCAGTGTGCCTGTGTGACATTACTTATCTTGCAACCATATTGAATCTATTCATGTTGGTATTGTGATTTCTTACAGTTGGACTAAGAGGCATTGAGAATTCATCCTATGTATAATTTGTTCTCAGACTTTGTGTCGTAACAATATGCAATTAAACATCCAGTAGTAATAATTTACACTCAAATTTGGAGTTTTGAAGCTACAGGGCTAACAACAGTAACAACCAGTTCAAAAGTTTAAACAAACGGATAGAAATTGTATAAAGACACAAATTTTCTTTAATAGAAAAATATGTTGAACACGGCAATAATGGATAGATTTATATTATCTGTCAAGAACCCTAGAATAGATTAATATAAATAGAAACAAAGAAGCAAACTGTTACCCTTAAGACTTTGACAACCCTGAGCCCTGACCTTTTAATGATTATTTGTCACCATAACATCACAGCAAATAATAACCTATACAGAAAGCTCATATGCTTTTCTCACATAAAAAACTATAGCCTCTGGTACAATCAAATACAAAATTCCTCCTTTCTGGCAGATCAAACATAACAAGCTTATAGAAGCACACCAAAATCGAGGTTCCTATTTTGGCTCTACATGTTCTTTCACTTTTGCTTCTGGTTTTGTCTCTGCCTTCTCCACTTCCTTCTCTTCTCCTCTGACGTCCAACTTCTCCACTTCCTTCTCTTCTCCTATGACCTCTGAATTCTCCACTTCCTTCTCTTCTCCTTTGGTCTCTTGCTTCTCTCCTTCCAAGTCCTCTTCTTTTACATTTTCTTTGAACTGCTCTTTGACTTCTTTGGAATTATCATTTTGATCTCCAATCTTCAAGCCCTTTAAGGCTATAGCAGCTTCATCTTCCTCCTCAGATTTTCTGGCTTGGTATTCAGCAATTTCTTCAACCATCTCCATAAATTTCTTAGCAACTACACTCAAGAAAGATAAAGACCTGGTAACTATCAGTACACAACTAAAAGCTCATTGCTTTTATAAAATGCTAAATTGTAAGCTGCAGACATGGCGAGAAAGGGCACGCCTTCTCAATAAAAAATAACAGTTCATATTTTTAAAGCTTAGTTATCATCGGAAGAATCAATCCTTGAATGTGTGTTTCAGAATAAGTATGAAAGCTTTTCAAGCAGGAAAGATAATCAGTCTTGAAACAGATCAACCTAAAAGGTGATTTATATTGGTCTAAAACATAGTGGTGGTGTTTGTATGGAAACAAAATTTGTTTGAAGGAAGACAAAATTTGAGTTGTTCAAAAGAACCTGGAATGTTTCAGGCAAATAACCAAAGCATGTAGAACTTCTTTTGTATAAAACAGTTACGAGTAAAGATGTTGGAGAGGAAGTGGGTCAATGTTAAGTGCCCTAGAATTATGTAAAACGTCGATATCAAAATACACTAAAGGGAAAACGGTACTTACTCTCCAACGTGCCAAATCGAATGCAGAAAAGTTCCTTCTTAAGCTCACCGTCTGAGAAATCAGTGGCATGCCAGACACACGATTTTTCATTTCCAGCATGCTCCTGTATGCTGATTGATGGAAGAACTGCAAAAGAAAAAAGTATGCATACATCAAACTTAGTATTCCATGATACAATACAAAGGTAACTGCAAAGGGCAACTACCTACAATCTCTCATGTTCCAAAAAACATCAATATGCATCCAACATAACAACCTAGGACAAGTACTAACAAAAACATTTGAATGCTTTGATTGAGAAATTATGAGCTTAGCCCTGATTATCAGTTCAGAACATTACAGATTACAGTTTCCATCTTGTGTTGATAATTTCATGTCATAGAAACATTTAATGAGAGAATACCAAATATATCCCAGTTCCAAGTACAGATACACCGAAGTCTAAAAGCCTGTGGTTGAATCACATTGAGACTTGAGAACAAACAAGAATTGTATGTAACAACCTACATAGCATCCCAAATACAAGCACAACAAAAAGAATTGTATGTAACACTAACAACCTAGATAGCATCCCAAATACAAGCACACCATGACAAGTTTAATATAGATTATAAATAATCTAACTGATCTATTTTGAAGAACAGATTTAAACCATGGTATGAGGGTATCTGTGGAGGCATCTAATGCAAAAGGTCATTGCTCTTGGGCATATAATCAGTGTACTAGGTGTAACTGGTAAGGGTGACAAATACCATCAACTGCAGTTTAATGAAAAATCCAATACAGTCCAAGGTCCAATTCGCAACAGAGCATGTGCCACACCAAATTGATCAGCAAAATTCATCAGGATCCTTAGATGATCTAAAGACAAGCAAGTTACATACCTAAATGATTGGCACAAATTTTCAAGGTTTTGGCCTGCCTCATGACAAGTCTGACCTTTCCAGTTTCCTTGTGCTTTAACAGCTTTACTGTACCAACTCCTCTTTCTTTCCACTGATTACCATCCTTGTCGAATCGATACAGCTTACATTTCCTAAAGGTAGAGGCTCTTCAAAAATATTAGTTTCTGATTATATAAACTAAAAATGATAATTCAGATGCATGCATAAGATAATCTAGCAATCTCAAATGTGCAGAAGATTTATACTAATGCAACTAGATTTAAAGATCTTTAAACTTAAGAACATGCAATGTGCAGCAAACCCTATGACATGGAACATAACCCACCCTGAAGCATTTCATGAAGCAAAATTCCAACCAAACCCATTTAGACTTAAAAGCTTTTGCACTGAAACACAAAAATGAAATAAAATACTGATGGAAGTGCAATCTAACCATAACCCAAATGGATTTAAGGCTTATGGTAAGGTTAAAACATGCTCACAAGCTGAATCCGACTGTCTGGATTTAAGAATCTATAGTACAGTGCCAAAAAAAGATTTAAATCCCAATCAAACTACATCCAGACAGATTTGACAGCACCATTGTCACCATACAATCTAATCTAAATCTAATCAGTTTTAGCCCCGTGGAACAATTGAAACGCAGTAAATGGTGTATGTCATAGATGGGTTTCAGACTTACTATACTATCAAACTAACCCTGTGGCGCAATTTAAAGACAGTAAGTGGCCAATGTCACAGATGGCTTTCAGACTTACTGTCCTATCAAACCATTAGACCATATGGGTATTAAACATCCGATCCGCATACATTGTAACATAAAGAACAGAAACAAATAATCAGAGAATCACAATAAAATGAGAAATCTAAAATGAAACAAGTGATACGCACTCACATATGAAAAAGGACATCTTCATTCTCCTCTCCAGTTGTGATTGCAACTTCCTCTAGTTTAACAATAGGGGCAATCTGAGCTCCTGTATCTTCTTCATCTGCTCCAGTTTTTCCTGCTTCTTCCTCCACTTCTCTTGACTGCATTTCATTGCTTACATCAACCTCTGCCATTCTTTTTTTATAGTTGATGTCACAGAGTAATGAAATCGGGAGAAGAGAAACAAATGGCAATTGTACAGGATGATGGTATGAATTAGCTTAAGAGCATGCACAGAAAAAGCTGCAAGGTGCAGTGGGCAACGAAGAGAATTGGCGCAAGTGGGGTGGGGTTGATATGGAATGAGAATGAGAGGGAAAATGAGATTTAGCAAGTAAACAGTAAAGGTAGAATATGGGCCAAAGTATCCACCTAAAGTGGAAAATACTATACGTCTCTTTATGGGAATTAGGGAAAGCTAGGAATACACACAAGTTTAGTAAAAGCAAGAATTCGACAAGAAGATTTCCGGGTAGACTTATTTGGAAGGGGAATTGGGGAGTGGCATTTGCTAGCATGTTTATCATATATCTTTATTATTTTATTTAAAATTTAAAATAATATAATTTATTTATTTTTATATATTAAGTGTCACAAACAAGTCAAATAGTAAGAATAAAAAATAACTTTTTCTTTATGAAGGGTTTTAGAATCTTTTAAGAGATTTATTTTTCAAGAATTGTATATATTTGTTTTTCTAGTTTTTGTTATGATAATCAATATTTATAATTTATAAAAATAAGTTTTCTTGAACAATTTTTTATAAATGAATAGATATTTTAGAATTTTTTAAAGATTTCTTTATATTTAAAAAATAAATCTCTATTTTATTTTATATTTCAAATTTTTATCTAAATATAGTTAATAGGTCTTATAAACTGCAATGTGTGTGACGTTAGCGCGACATGTCCTCTGGTACTATGTGGCCTAGAGGGAGACTAGACCTCGTGCTTCACCAGTGACATTAGCGCGACATTTCCTCTGGTACTATGTGGCCTAGAGGGAGACTAGACCTCGCGTTTCACCAGTGACGTTAGCGCGACATGTCCTCTGGTACTATGTGGCCTAGAGGGAGACTAGACCTCGTGCTTCACCACTAGAAGTTGTCGCTAATCAAGCTAGGTCCCTGACCTGATTTATAAATTTAATTAAAGTACATCAATAGGATTTTAAATAAAAAATAAAATTATTTTGTTACAAACATTACCATTAATACTTTAAAAAAATCTATGTTAGATAGGGGAAGAGATATTTGAAATTATTAATGGTAATTTTTGTTATATTTTCTATTTTTAAAATTAAAAAATATTGTGAAAATGTAATAGAATTTTTTTTTTTGATTTTTAAAAATATTACCTTTATAAAATGTAATAACCAAAATGAATCGGTTTTGATTTGCCTTTATAAAACACATTTTTATAATAATAAAAATATTTATTGTAGTTCTTGAATATAACAATAAATTTATGATTAAATGTTATTAAATTATTATTTTCTTGAGAGAAGGTATTGGCAAAGGGATGGAGGCGACAATTTGGTTCATGGGCTAGGGCTTGACCCTGGCCGCTTTCCTCTATCCTGGGTGTGTGCATCTATGAGTTTTGGGATTGCTTTTTGTTTGTGTCAGGGGTGTTTGAATGCGTTTGTGGGTGGGGTTTTGTAGGAGTAATCAGTGGTCTCTATGTAGTCCGGGGGAGTTTTTGAGCTGCAAGGCAGGGTGTTTGGTGATTGGGGTGTGCCTATGTTCTTAAAGCGTTGTATGATTGATTGTTGGGTGAAGCATTGAGTGTTCTTTGTAAATCCATGGATTCACGGTTTGGCTTTTTTGAACCCTTGTTTGCATGCTTCATTTTTGTTTCCAATCTAGCCTTTCATGGCTATGCAAGGAGTCCTTCGTGGAGGGTCAAGCATGCAGTTTAAAGATGTTGTGATTGGATGTTCCCCAATTACGACCATGCATGAGAATCCTATTTTTGGAGTGCATGATTCTTGCTTGGGAGAAAGCTCTTCTTAGGATGAGGGATTTAAGCCCGCAAAGGTTAATGGATGTCTTGCAAGGAGTGAGAATAGACCTATTTTGGTGATTCCACTGGATTCCATGGAGGAAGACATTAGTTATTTGTCTAAGAAAGCCTTGATATGCAAATTTATGGGGATTCAGGTGTCTCTGCCCTTCCTAGAGTCATGGGATTGTTATTCATGGAGTCCAAAGGGGGAAATGGAAGTATTGTTGGTAGCTAATGGCTACTTTTTGGTGATTTTCTCTTGCATGTTTGATATAAATAAAGTATTTGAAGGGGGGCCTTATTTTTACAATCAAGTTGGTCTCTTTGTCAAGCCTTGGCATGTTGGATTCAAGCCTACAGAAGAGCTTCCGTCATGGGTTCCTGTATTGGTGCAGCTTCATTGGTTTCCATTAGAATTTTTGAGAGAGGACATCATGAATTTAGTTACAACATAGCTTGGAAAGCCAGTCGGCGATTCATGACAAATAATAGAAAAGAAGGTAATTACCTACGCTCGTGTGTGTGTTGAAATTGATTTGAATAAGCCCTTATCTGATTCCATGGAAATTCAGTTGGGAACCAGCTCATGGTGTTGACCCCTCTAGCATGCGTTGGCATTAATGTCAAAACAATAAGATGATAAGGTTCTCTTGGTTGTCTCTCTCTTGGTTTACATGGCGGGTTCACATCACAGTATCTTGTGGATTTGTATTTCCATTTGTGGCATATGCAGTTCATCTTAATGCCATTGGTTTGACATAATTGTTCAAGCATACTCATGTTCATTATGATGATAACTTTCAGTGCAATGATTATTGCAAATTCTTTTTGGTCTTATGTGTTCCTATGTAAATGCAATCTCAGTCTTGAAAAGGTTGCATAGACTCGCCAATGTTATATTCTCAAATGAATGCTTGCAAAAGATATAAGATTCATTCTAAAGGCATCTATAAATCAAGTTACCTAAAACTTGCAATGACACCAAATAGATGATGTGAATCTAAAGCCATATTACTCTCCCAAGGGTATTGGAAATATTATCATTGAGAACATTATACACACGAGGTCCCCTCTGAGGAGCATCATTATTGATGTCAGTATTATTACTTGGATTCTTGGTATATAATTGCACACAGGTTTGCTAGGCATTGTTATATTTTGACATTTTGTATATCATTATGCTATTTTGTGCCTTAAGGCATCGAACAAAAAAAATTGTTTGTGAACACTCTTGACAAATATGAAACCCTACTTTCATAGGGCTAGGGCATGACTGGTCTTGGCAGTTGCAGACAATGGTATATCAATATTATGTTGGAAAAGAAATTAGTCAACATGAAGAACAATGGTTGCTTTTGAATCGAGTAATATTGTTTTTGTTTTTGAGTTGTCAAAGAGTTTCATTAGTGGCGGTTACCGCTTTATCATTAGCAGTCAATGACGCACAAAATTAGTTTACTATTTTCTATTGCAACCTTAATTTTGGTTTTCTAGCATTCTGTTATGGGTTCTGGAGAAAAGAAAAAGAGTTGTGTATAAACCCTAGTTCAAAGTGTTATTCTGTTGTGGGTTAAATTGTACTTTGTGAGGGGTTTTACCATGGTTGTGTTTACAGATTTCTTTGTCTATACTAATATGAACATGGCACAACTTAGCGGTCTTGATTCTTGTACACATATGAAGTTTTTCAGTGTGGTTAACACACATTTAGTTATCATGTATTCATTATTATACTTTGGTTGGACAAACTACAATTTGATTATTTCTTTGTTAAAAGAAATCAGTTGGATAAGACAGACTTTTACTTGTAAAAGCGACATTTTTCAATTTTCAAAGATATATACTTTCTATAACTGAATACTCTGATAGTTGGGAAACAAATTCGGTTGTATTGAAAAGCACTGTACTTAATACTATTTCATATGGTCATTAGAACCATGTGGAGTAATGCTATGTTACAATGAGAGAGAAAAGAAAGAGTATGGAATGAGACAAGATTTTGAGCATATTTTTAAATATTAGTTTTTCCATAATTGTTTAGCATATATCTTCTTGATTGAACAAGAAGTGTTTTACATCGAAACAAAGGTCTAAACCCTGTAAATTTTCTTTATTTGATGTAATGATCTTTTGTCAGTGAGGCATTCATTTTTCCACTATGCCAGTGAGGCACTATAATTGGTTACTTTATTATTAAGCTAGTGAGGCAAATTTTTGAGTGGTTTTGTACCCGAGGAGGGTTTCCACTTGTGCATATTGTGTTGTCAATTTCATGAATGTATGCATTATAATTAGTCTGGTACCTATTCATTCAGTGTTATATTTTTCATTCATAGAATTTCCTATAACTGTTGACCAAGTGTATCAAACATTACAAATTTGCTTAGTTGTGTATATATCTACAAAGCATACTATCCCTGGTTTGTCATAAGTCAAAACACATGTTTTGTTTACATGAGAAAACAAACTTTTAAATTGTATACTTGAGGAAGTCCTTGCAAAATTATTTATTAGTATAGTTGAAATACTTATTCACCCCCCCTCTTAGTGTTTTCGTACTCCAACACATGGATCCAACAACTGGATTATGAAACTTTACCATTTTGATGTAGAATTTGTCATGAATATGGTCACTTATAGAAGATGTGTCCCAAATTTAATTCAACAGGGGTCTCTAAGATGGGAACATGTACTTCACCCCCTAAACAAGATAAAGGGAAAACCCCTATATGAGGGAGGATAAATAGGGATTTATTCCAGTTAAAACTCACAATAAGGGACGAGGACAAAAGAGGATACTTAATGACAAATAGGCGGATGAGGTGTTTAACAAATTTGATTCCCTAGATGATATAGATCAGTTTGATGGAGTTATAATAAATATGTTTGTTGGCCAAGATCTTGTGATTGCAAGGGATTTAGTGGGTGAAGAAAGAAATACAATCCAGGTTGAATCACAGGAGGGGATAGATGGGCAAATTGACACAGATATCCCTTTGGAGTCCTTGGGTGAGACGAGAACAAATGGAGGTAAAATAACCAATCATAGCTTAGGTATTACTAGTTCTTTGGCCCATGCGGAGAAGAATTTGCAGGATGGTAGTAAAAGTAAAGGTACTCCACTTGTTTTAGGAATCCATCAAAAGGTTCTTAAGAAAGGTGCTTTAGAGAAGCCTCTTAAGGTGGGAAGGAAGAAGGATCAAGAGAAGGTGAAGTTAGTTGGGGAGACTTTAGTGGAGTTTGGCTCTGTGAAGCCCATTGACTCTCACTAATCCTCATCCTAGAAATAATTGTCCTATCATGGAATGTATGGGGGTTGAATAGCATCTCTAGACAAAAGGTTATTCAAGAGTTGATTTCTTCCCGTTATCCTAATTTGGTCTTTATTCAGGAAACTAAGTCATCAGTTGATGGTATGCTGGACAAGGCTTCAAAAATTTGGACACATTATTGTTGCCAATGTATTGGGGCCCCAGGTAGTTTAGGGGGCATTGCTTATTTGTGGGACCCACAAAATATTGTGCCACTCTAGTGGACTTCTAGCAGATCTTCTATTTCTTTGGTGGATATGAGTTTTGAATCTGGTGAGACTCTTCTTTTCACTAATGTTTATGCCCCAACTATTTTTTGGGGAAGTCTATGCTTTGGTCACATATAATATTCATTTTCTCTCTTGCTCCCTTGTTCTCTTGGATTTTGACAAGAGACTTTAATGCAGTTTCAAGTTTGGAAGAGAAATGGGGAGGAAATCCCAGACTAGATCCTTTTGCAAAACTTCTTAGAAACAATATTAAGATTTTAAGGATGATGGACGTTAAGCCCAACAATGGCTTGTTTACGTGGAATAATAGAAGATGTGGAGTAGAGGCAATAGTTGAAAGATTAAATAGATCCATGGTCTCTTGCTTTTGGATGGAGGATAGTTGGAATTCTAGATCAGAGATTTTGGATTGGAGAGGATTAGATCATTGGCCAATCAAGTTCTCTGCCATTAAATTTCATGTGGGAAAAAATCCCTCTTTTAAGTTTCAGCTTATGTGGCTTTGGGATCCTTCCCTTCATGATCTCATGCTAGGCCGTTGGAGTGAGGGGAAACCTACTTATTGCACTACAATGTATTCCTTTGTCAAGCAACTACAATTTATTAAGTTTAAATTGAAAAGGTGGAATAGGATGAAATTTGGTAATATCTTTTTGGCTAAAAGGAATGCTCAGCCTCATGTTGATTCTATTAGCCATAAAATTAGAGATCAAGGTTATCGGAAACTATGTACAAGGAGGAAGCTGCTACAGTAAGTGAACTTGAGGAATGAGAAGTTTGGGAAGAGATTTATTGGAAGCAGAAGGGTTGGGTGGATTGGCTTCAATAAGGTGACAAAAACACAAAGTTATTTCATAATATAGTCAAGGATAGAAGGCATGGGAGTTATATTTGTTCTATCATTTCCTCTAAGGGAACTCTTCCTTCCTCCCATAGGGAGATTTCATAGGAATCTTCCAAGCATTTTGGGAAATTATTTTATGAGGATTCTACTCCAGCTAGGGAGGAGGAAGGATTTGTTTTGGATTGCATTCCTTCCTTAGTTTCCAATGAGATGAATGAGGATCTCACTTGACCTATCTCCTTAAATGAAGTTGAGGCAGTTATTTTTGGCATGAAGAAGGGAAAAGCTCTAGGGTTAGATGGCTTACCTATTGAATTTTATCAAGAATTTTGGGAAATTATTAAGATGGATCTCTGAGGTTGTGCAGAAATCCTTAAGAAACAAGTAGATGCTCAAAGCTATGAATGCAAATTTTCTTATCCTTATTTGGTATTAGGCAAGGAGGTCCCCTCTCTCTATACCTCTTTATTTCAATGGCTGAAGCATTAGGAAGATTTTTAAAATCTTGAGTTAGGCAGGGCTTGTTATAAGGTTATAACTGGGGTAATGGTATTCAATCTTCATCTCATCTTCAATTTGTGGATGATACTATTTTTATGAGTGTTGCCAGAATCAATGAGGCTGTCAATTTTAGAAAGGCTTTGGATATTTATTTGAGAGCCTCTGGACAAAGGATTAATAAAGGGAAATCTTCTATCTTCTTTTTCAATAATCCCGCTCTTATTCAAGCCCAGATTGCTAGAATTTTGAGGTTTCAAATTGTTACTCTTCCATTTGTTTATCTTGGTGTCCCTCTCTTAGCAAGTCACTTAAATGGGGGATTCTAGTAGGAGATAATGGATAATTTTCAGTGCAAGGTTAGTCATTTGACTAATAGATGGCTCTCAACTATTGGTAGAGTGACTCTTTTGAAGTTAGTGATCCAAGCATTCCCTATTTTCAGGTGTTTTGTGCAGACAACTCTAAGAAGTTTCATTAAGGAGTTTGATGCCCTTTCCAAACAATTTTTATGGACCGGTAACTTGCTTTCCTGAAAGTGGAGTTTGGTTAAATGGGACTCTGTGTGTAGGTCAAAGTAGGATGGTGGCCTTGGTTTATGACATGCAGGAATGAATGCGTGTGCTTTGGCTACTAATCTCTACTAGAGATGGTGTACCAACCAAGATTAAAGATGGGATAAAATCCTCAATATAGAATATTTGAGAGTTGTTGAAGGAAAGGAAGTTCCTTGGTATGAGTTGCAGGGAGGTGGATCCATGATATGACACGCTCTAAAAAGGGGAGCACAACTTGTTAAGAAAGGCTTATTTTGGATTTACAATAGGGGTGCTAATCTTATGTTGTAGAAGGATTCCTAGGATGTCTTCCCTCCTATTCTATCCTATTTTCCCCATTTGTAGTCTTTGTGCAATAGTTTTCTTGAAGTTGGCTGGACCTGAGTTGAGGACTTTAAAGTTCTTATGAATTTAGGGCAAGGAAGAATGGCTAGATGGAAAGAACCATATGAGTGGCCTCCTGGAAGTTCGTTTGAGGACAAGAAGGAGCTAGCTGGAATCCTTGCTAGGAGAATGTGTATCCCACTCAATCAAGAAAATATTCTTTCTTGGAGCCCTAATCCAAAGGGTAAGTTCATGGTGGCTTCAAGATATCAGGAAATGGATAGGTTGGCTTTTGGTAGAGCAAATGTGCCTTGGGAGAAGAAGATGTAGAATAGGATGGCTTGGCCTAAGTGTAACTTTTTCTTATGGTTGGTGGTTGAGAACACATGTCTCACTTGGGAGAATATTATGAAGAGGGGGTTTCAATGGCCTTCTATTTGTGTTTTGTGTGGAAATAGTGAGGAGACTAGAGCTTTCATCTCTTTTGTCATTGTTCTTTCTCTAGGGATGTTTGGTACTGGTGGTAGGGAGTTTGGAAGCATGTCTTTGTTCATGCCAACTTTTTGACTGATTTATGGAATAGCCTAGGTAGAACCCCTACCAAAATATCCTTTCCTAAGGTGGTATGGGATATTGGTTCCTATTTTATTATTTGGTAGTTGTGGCTTGAAAGAAACCAGAGGTTTTTTACAGGATAAGAGGATGTTGAAGGAAGAAGTTTGGCTACAGATTATAAATATGATACAAGAAACTCCAATGGCTAAGTGTGATCTTACTGAGAGGGTTGATCATGTGGATTTGCAAGTTGTCCAGAACTTTAAGCTTTTGGGGTGAATTTTGGAGATGGCTTTTTTAGGAGGTAACACCTGTAAGGTGTAGACATGCTAAACAAAAGGTTCAATGAGATGGTAAGTGATCTCCTCCACCTCTGGGAACCCTTAAGGTCAACATCGATGGGCCTTCTAAAGGAAATCTAGGGCATATTGGAGTTGGAGGAGCTGGTAGGGATACTCTGGTAATGCCATTTTCTTATTCTTGGTATATAAGGGACATTAGACCAATAATTACATGGAGGCCCTGGCTATACTCTTAGCTCTTGAAAGAAGGTGTGCTCTTAGATGGAGAAAGATTATTTGTGAGTTTGATTCCTTATTGGTTTTGGAAATGCTAAATAGGCAGAAGATGAATGATGTTGATTGGCATTTGACTGTGGTGGGTCGACAGATTCTTAGTTTGAGGGATCCTTGGAGTGTGTTTCGACAAATTTATGTTCCGCGAGAGTGGAATAGGGATGTCGATTATTTGGCCAAGTGGGATTTAGAAGGTTTGGAGGCCTAGCATATTGGAGACTAAGGTCAATTGCCCGTGGAGTATTCTCAGAACTTAGCAAGGATTGTTAGGGAGGACAAAATGAGTTAGTTTTGACCCTTTTGGGGTTGCTCTCGTATTAGACCTGTTGGGTTTTTTTTCTCCCTATTGGGTTTGCTAGCCCTTTGATTTGTACTGCTTATTCCCGAATTGATAAATTTTTACCCCCTTTTTTAATTTTAATTTTTACTTTTATAAAGTTGAGATTTATATTTTTAAACTAGAAATTATTTATCTACGCTATGATTTGATAAAAAAAATTTGGTGTTGTAGGAGATAGGAATGAGATTTATATTTTTGAGCTAAAAATTATTTATCTACAATATTGTTGGTGTAATTATTTATTCATCTTGGATATAATTACACTTTACTTAAGTTTACTTAGGTACATGCATAACATAGTAGTTTCCATATGAGACACTTAGGGAGATGTGCTACATTGGGAGTGTGTATGTAGGAGAATTTCCACCTTTTATGGTGTGATCTTGTTATTACTCTATCATATCCACTTATTGTGGAGTGATAATTCCACCTTCGGTGGGTGATCCACCTCATGTGGAATATTTTACTATTTCTCCTACTTATCCCTACCTACCCTTGCATCTCATTGAGCCACATGTCATCATTGTGTTCTCTCTTGTCTCTTAGCCTTGTCTTTATAAGCAGGCTTGTTCTACATTGTATGTAACAACTTTTGATGATCCAGTTGATCAGTATTTCATCTTGATAGAATATAGTTTATTCCTATCAATATTTTGTCTATATATTTTGTACTTTTGATCGAGCTCTTGATCTTGGCAAAATCTCACATGGTATCAGAGTGGTTGGAGAACCTTTGCATAGCCTTTGGAGAGATTTTGAAGGAGGTCAAGAGGTATATCTAAGGAGGAGAATCTTTTGGAGGTGTCCTGGACCAGATCTGACCTCACCATTGCGTCTAGGTGTTCATTTGCATGAATTTTGACTATAAACTATTATATTGTTAAATTTTAATTTATTTTTCGCACAAATTTTTGTTTTGTTGTAAAAAGTTTTAAATTAAAAAAATCAAAAAATATTATATATTTTAGGGGGGGTTTAACCCACTTGCGGCCGTACTATACCTGCATATTCAACATGGTCTACAGATTTTTGCTGGCCACTATACCATACTATACCACCAAACACCACCTTCTTTTTGGCTCCCACTCGACGACTCTCCGAAAACTTAGACCAACCTCCTCTCGTTGGGTCTTCACTTCCCGAATGCTTTTCCTACTGGCCCCTCAACACCAGCCCCCATAGTCTGCATCGTCACTATCTGGCAATATCCTCCCATCGCATTCTTCCACTTGGGGACCTCTATTTCCTGACAACCATTCACCTGCCTGAGCACCAAAGCTGACATTCAATTCCCTGATAGAATTATTTCTTTGGTCTGCATGCAACCTACATGTCGCTGATGTTGCCTCCCATCTCTTTTGCACCACCGTGTTCCAGAATCCAACCACTATCGCTTTGGTACCACCGGTTTCCCTTGGTGGTAACCGCATCTGCCATGTGGTAGGAGACCACTGGCCTGCGATATACAATTATGTACCATAGTTTACACAATCACTAGACCTTGTAAGCCTACCAACTATGTATGCCATGTTAGCGACATGTATCCGGCCATACAGAACATGTCATCGCCACACCATCTTTTCTATACGCCACATTGTTTGACACATCATCTTCTGTACGACACGTGGCAGCATTTGATTTGTCCACGTGATCCGTCCGTGCAGTACGGACGTTAAGCAGGTAGGGATGCAAAGTTTTCATGATGGCTAGACAACCCTTAAATTTAGGCATGTGTTTTGTTGATGTCAGCATTGTGTCAGCATTTTAAATTTTTTTTGGACCCCCTCACCATTTGGTTTTTTTATTTTGAAGTTCAACTTCAAATAGCCATATCTTGCTCATTTTTGCTCCTTTTTGGGTGCAATTTTTTTTGAAATGGGCTAATTTTTCTCGTGTAATTTCACATGGTGGTATTTTTTTCTGATTTGGGTAGACAAATATTTCAGAAAATTTAGTTTTTGGTGACTATACCTATCCAATCCTCATTTGTGCAACTTCGAGGACTCCGTTTGGGCTCATATGAACTCCTTTTCAGGTGCCATTTTTTTTTAAAGTGCATAATTTTTTGTCTACTCTTATAATATGCTATCAGTTTGTAGTGATCTTGAGTAGAAATTTTACTTTCAGCATATGGTCATTTTTGGCCAATTTGGCACTTGTTTGCAAGTGGCCTATTGTACATGCACTACATATAAAGTGCCAAAATCATCATTTTGGGGGGGTACTTTGATTGAGTGAATTTGGGGGGGTGTCTCTTGTGATTTTGTTTTCTTGTGTTCTTTCTTTTTGCTGCTATGGGTTCTCCTAAGTTTCCTCTCTTAACTACTCATAATTATGTTACTTGGAAAATTGATGCATGGAGTAAACTAATGGAAAAAGGGTTAACTCATTACATTGATGGAACTATTATTGCTCCCACTGATCCTAAGGCTGATCCCAATGGTCACTTGAATCAGCTCACTAAGAACATCAGGGCAATTGGTACCTTAAGAAAGTAGGTATCAAAGGATCTCATCTTTCATATTGAAAAATATACCTTAAAAAAATAATGCTTGGCAAAAGTTTCAAGACTTGTATGGTCAAGTTGATGAGATTAGGGGATATCAAATTGATAGTGATCTCACCATGTTAGATCCCAAGAAATTTGATACTATACAAGATTATGTCACTAAGGCAAATGAGTTGAGGGCACAACTCAAGGATTGTGGCATTGATAAGAAGGATACTCAATTGATCTTCAATTTGATGGGCAAGATTCCACAAGAATATGCAACATTTGTTTCTAGTTTCCAAACCCATAGGATGACAATGGGTTCGAGCTACACAATGCCTACATTTGATGCTTTCACCGACATGTTGATGATGGAACAAACTAAGTTGATAAGCATGGGCATTCTTAAGACTTCTAAGTCTCAAGAATTAGTGGCAACTCAAGGAAACAAAAGAAATCAAGGAAAGGACAACTCAAGCAAGAAGGCAAATCAAAGCCTAAAGATAAATCACCACCTTCTCCACAGCAAGGGGATTCATCCTCTTCCAAGAAGGATAATTCACCAAAGAAGGAAAGACCTACTTGTGGCTATTATAAAATGGTTGGTCATGAGGAGCGTTGTTACCATTCTAAGAAGATTGATGAGCTCACACACATCCTCAAAAAACACAACATTGATTTGCCTAATTCCTACAAGAAGGAGGATTCATCACCTTCCATTTCCTCACAATCAAAAGGGAAAGGACAATCATTCATGGCCTCAACAAGTGGGAAGACTCGCTCTTTTGGGACAAGAAAAGGAAAAGCTCTTTGTGCTACTACAAGTCATGATTCAGGGAGACGACTTCTAGATTCAGGGGCTTCTCATCATATGGCATCTTTGCAGTCTATGTTTTCTACATTTGAGCCTTGCACCATGCCATGGATTTTGATGGGCAACCATACATACATGGATGTGATTGGGAAAGGAACTATTTCCATTGGGGATAATTCCTTCAATGATGTGTTGTGTGTACCCCATTTGACAAACATTCTTCTTTCCATCTATCAAATCACACATGGGGAAACAAAGAAAATTGTGGAGTTAACACCTGAGTCAGTTATCATTAGAGACTTGGAGAGTAGATCTATCATTGCAACTGGGGTTGTGGATCATGCATCTCGATTATACTCCTTTTCAGATTTTGTTCCTATTGATGAGGATGATTTACGTATGATGATTCTTCACATGATGATTCAAACCAAATCATGAGTAATTTTGGAATTCAACATATGATTATCATCACTTGTTATTAGTTTAGGTATGATTTTTAATAAGGCCCTATTGTTAAGGAGGTCTAAGTGCTCCCAGTTGTTGAGAATATTTTTAAAATACTGGGTTGCATCCTTTGCAATTAGATTCTGTTCCATAATGGTCTGCCCATCGTCGTTAATGATCTGATTAATTTTGTTTCTTGCCCTTTTCAGTTTGACATTGTTGTGGAAAAATTTGGTATTTCTGTCTCCATCCTCTAGCCAAGTTTCTCTAGATTTTTGTTTCCAGAATATCTCTTCCTTCGCCAAAATATCCTCATACTCACATATAAGGATCTTTTTCTCTGCCTCATATGTTGTTTGGGTCATCCCATGCTGCATAACATCCTTATTCACTAGTTCCAGTTCCTTTTCAATTCTTATCTTCTCCTCGAAGATGGTTTATGTTTAATGTCTTTTAGCTTGGAGACAAGACAATACAATTTGGATGCAACAAAGACACCTTCATTCCACCATTTCTGGATATTAGGGAGAAATTCCTCATGTTTGAACCACATCAGTTCAAACTTGAATGGGTGCTCATATGTCTTTGCTTCCCCTAATATCTGCAATAGCACCGGGTAGTGGTCAAAGCCTGACCATGGTAATACAGTGGCATTTAACTCAGAGCTAAAGTCAGACAGGTCTCTTTTCAAAAAAACATTGTCTAGAGTTTCAGCAATGTTGTAGAATCCTTTTCTTCTGTTATTCTATGTATGCAAGCCCAACTCAGTCCTGATTTCCAAGAGATTGTTTTTACTTATCCAATTAGCAAAGTCTCTTTGTGGTTGTTTAATGGACCTTATCCCCCCACTTTTGTTTGTTGTGTGTAGAATGGTGTTAAAATATCCTCCCATGATGATGTTCTTAGATTCCCAATTTCTTAGGAAGTGCTTTATTTCTTTCCAAACTATCCTTTTCTTGTTTGTTGGGATTGGGCCATAGACATTCATGATGATAAATTCAAGGTTTAGGTTGAGAGATCTTACTTTGCCAGCCAGCCAATTTTGTATTCTGACACATGTGAAAGTCATTGAATTCCTTTTCCACGTTATTGGCAGCCCACCTGAAGCCCCTATAGAGTCCATCATCTCCACCTGCCACTGGGTGAATTTTCTACTAAAATTGGTCATATCAACCTTTCCCAGTTTTGTTTCTTGCAACATTACTAGGTCCATAGCAGATTTCATTATACTGTGCCTAATAAGGCATTGTTTGTTAGGGCCCCCAGGCCCCTAACATTCCATGTTAGTATGTTTATTCCATTATGGGGAGAGGGAGGGACTTTCTCGGACCCATTAGAGTTGTGATTTTGGTCTACCCCTCCGCTTCCCCATCTATTTTCATCTTGTCTAAAAAAATACTTCCGACCTCTTTTGTTGGCAGTGGATTTGCCACAGTCTGGAATCAATTTATCACCTACCACCTGGAGGTTTCCTTTGTTACACATATTGTTTTGGTTGTTGTTCATTGCCAAATTATTTTCTTCTTCCTGCATATTTAAAGTTCTTTGATAATGAAGAATCATCATGTGAAGAATCATCATACGTAAAATCATCCTCATCAATAGGAACAAAATTTGAAAAGGATTATAATCGAGATGCATGATCCACAACCCCAGTTGCAATGATAGCTCTACTCTCCAAGTCTCTAATGATAACTAACTTAGGTGTGAACTCCACAATTTTCTTTGTTGCCCCATGTGTGATTTGATAGATGGAAAGAAGAATGTTTGTCAAATGGGGTACACACAACACATCATTGAAGGAATTATCCCCAATGGAAATAGTTCCTTTCCCAATCACATCCATGTATGTATGGTTGCCCATCAAAATCCATGGCATGGTGCAAGGCTCAAATGTAGAAAACATAGACTGCAAAGATGCCATATGATGAGAAGCCCCTAAATCTAGAAGTCATCTCCCCGAATCATGACTTGTAGTAGCACAAAAAGATTTTCCTTTTCTTGTCCCAAAAGAGTGAGTCTTCCCACTTGTTGAGGCCATGAATGATTGTCCTTTCCCTTTTTATTGTGAGGAAATGGAAGGTGATGAATCCTCCTTCTTGTAGGAATTAGGCAAATCAATGCTGTGTTTTTTGAGGATGTGTGTGAGCTCATCAATCTTCTTAGAATGGCAACGACGCTCCTCATGACCAACCATTTTACAATAGGCACAAGTAGCTCTTTCCTTCTTTGGTGAATTGTGATTCTTGGAAGAGGATGAATCCCCTTGTTGTGGAGAAGGTGGTGCTTTGTCCTTAGGCTTTAATTTGCCTTCTTGTTTGAGTTGTCCTTTCCTTGATTTTCTTTGTTTCCTTGAGTTGCCACTAATGATTGAGACTTAGAAGTCTTAAGAATGCACATGCTTATCAACTTAGTTTTTTCCATCATCAACATGTCAGTGAAAGCATCAAATGTAGACATTGTGTAGCTTGAACCCATTGTCATCCTATGGGTTTGGAAACTAGAAACAAATGTTGCATATCATTGTGAAATCTTGCCCATCAAATTGAAGATCAATTGAGTATCCTTCTTATCAATGCCACAATCCTTGAGTTGTGCCCTCAACTCATTTGCCTTAGTGACATAATCTTGTATAGTATCAAATTTCTTGGGATCTAACATGGTGAGATCACTATCAATTTGATATCCCCTAATCTCATCAACTTGACCATACAAGTCTTGAAACTTTTGCCAAACATTCTTAATTAAGGTATATTTTTCAATATGAAAAATGAGATCCTTTGATACGTACTTTCTTAAGGTACCAATTGCCATGATGTTCTTAGTGAGCCAATTCAAGTGACCATTGGGATCAGCCTTAGGATCAGTGGGAGCAATAATAGTTCTATCAATGTAATGAGTTAACCCTTTTTCCATTAGTTTACTCCATGCATCAATTTTCCAAGTAACATAATTATGAGGAGTTAAGAGAGGAAACTTAGCAAAACCCATAGCAGCAAAAAGAAAGAACACAAGAGAACAAAATCACAAGAGACACCCCCCCAAATTCACTCAATCAAAGTACCCCCCCAAAATGATGATTTTGACACTTTATATGTAGTGCATGTACAATAGGCCACTTGCAAACAAGTGCCAAATTGGCCAAAAATGACCATATGTTGAAAGGAAAATTTCTACTCAAGATCACTACAAACTGATAGCATATTATAAGAGTAGACAAAAAATTATGCACTTTCAAAAAAAAATGGCACCTTAAAAGGAGTTTGTATGAGCCCAAACGGAGTCCTTGAAGTTGCAAAAATGAGGATTGGACATGTACAGTCACCAAAAACTGAATTTTTTGAAATATTTGTCTACCCAAATCAAAAAATAATACCACCATGTGAAATAACATGAGAAAAATTAGCCCATTTCAAAAAAAATTGCACCCAAAAAGGAGCAAAAATGAGCAAGATATGGCTATTTGAAGTTGAACTTCAAAATAAAAAAGCCAAATGGTGAGGGGGTCCAAAAAAAATTTAAAATTTTAACACAATGCTAACATCAACAAAACACATACCTAAATATAAGGGTTGTCTAGCCGTCATGAAAACTTTTTATCCCTACCTGCTTAATGTTCGTACTGCATGGACGGATGATGTGGACAAATCAGAGGCTGCCACGTGTCGTACGGAAGATGATGTGTCAAACAGCGTGGCATATAGAAAAGATGACATGGAAATGATGTGTTCTGTATGGCCAGATATGTGTCGCTAACATGGCATACACAGTTGGCAAGCTTACGAGGTCTGATGACTGTGTAAACTGTGGTAAAGAATTGTATATCGCGGGCTAGTGGTCCCTGCCACGTGGCAGATGCGGTTACCACCAAGGGAAACCGGCGGTACGAAAGTGATAGTGGTTGCATTTTGGAACACAGTGGTGTAGAAGAGACGAGAGGCGACATCGGTGATAGGTAGGTTGCATGCAGACCAGAGAAACAATTCTATCAAGGAATTGAATGTCGGCTTCGGTGCTCAGGCAGGTGAACGGTTGATGGGAAACAGAGGTCCCTGAGTGGAAGCACGCAATGGGAGGATATCACCAGATAGTGATGATGCAGACTATGGGGGCTGGCATTGAGGGACCTATAGGAAAAGTAGTCGGGAAGTGAAGACCCAATGGGAGGAGGTTGGGCTAAGCCGCGGAGAGTCATTGAGTGGGAGCCAAAAAGTAGGTGGTGTTTGGCAGTACAGTACGGTATAGTGGCCAGCGAAAATCTGCAAACTTTGCTGAATATGTAGGTACAGTACGTCCGTGAGGGGGTTAAACCCCCATAAAATATATAATATATATATTTTTTTTTAATTTAAAACTTTTTACAACAAAAAAAAACTTTCTGCGAAAAATAAATTAAAATTTAACAATATAATAATTTATAGTCAAAATTCATGGAAACGACCACCTAGACACAATGGTGAGGTCAGATCTGGTCCAGGACACCTCCAAAAGATGTTTCTCCTTAGATCTACCTCTTCACCTCCTTCAAAATCTCTCCAAGGGCTATGCAAAGGTTCTTCAACCACTCTGATACCATGTGAGATTTTGCCAAGATCAAGAGCTCAATGAAAAGTACAAAATAGAGAGACAAAATATTGATAGGAATAAACTATATTCTATCAAGATGAAATACTGATCTTTTGGATCATCAAAAGTTGTTACATACAATGTAGATGAGCCTGCTTATAAAGGCAAGGCTAAGAGACAAGAGAGAACACAATGATGACATGTGGCTCAATGAGATTCAAGGGTAGGTAGGGGTAAGTAGGAGAAATAGTAAAATATTCCACATGAGGTGGATCACCCACGAAAGGTGGAATTATCACTCCACAATAAGTGGATATGATAGAGTAATAACAAGATCACACCATAAAAGGTATAAATTCTCCTACATACACACTCCCAATGTAGCACATCTCCCTAAGTGTCTCATATGCAAACTACTATGTTATGCATATACCTAAGTAAACTTAAGTAAAGTGTAGTTATATCTAAGATGAATAAATAATTACACCAACAATATTGTAGATAAATAATTTTTAGTTCAAAAATATAAATCGCATTCCTAGCTCCTATAACACGAAATTTTTTTTTATCAAATCATAGGGTAGATAAATAATTTCTAGTTTAAAAATATAAATCTTAACTTTATAAAAGTAAAAATAAAAATTAAAAAAGGGGGTAAAAATTTATTAATTCGGGAATAAGCAGTACAAATCAAAGGGCGAGCAAGCCCAACAGGGAGAAAAAAAACCCAACAGGTCTAATACGAGAGCAACCCAAAAAGGGTCAAAACTAACTCATCTTGTCCTCCCTAACAATCCTTGCTAAGTTCTAAGAATACTCTAGGGGCAATTGACCCCAGGCTCCAACATGCCAAGCCTCCAAATCTTCTAAATTCCACTTGGCCAAACAATCAGCATCCCTATTCCACTCTCGCGGAACATAAATCTGTTGAAACACACTCCAAGGATCCCTCAAACTAAGAATCTGTCGACCCACCACAGTCAAATGCCAATCAACATCATTCATCTTCTTCCTATTTAGCATTTCCAAAACCACTAAGGAATCAAACTCACAAATAATCTTTCTCCATCTAAGAGCACACCCTCTTTCAAGAGCTAAGAGTATAGCTAGGATCTCCATGTAATTATTGGTCTAATGTCCCTTATATACTAAGAATAAGAAAATGGCATTACCAGAGTTATCCCTACCAACTCCTCCAACTCCAGTATGCCCTGGATTTACTCTAGAAGGCCCATCGGTGTTGACCTTAAGGGTTCCCAGAGGTGGAGGAGATCACTTACCATCTCGTTGAACCTTTTGTTTAGCATTTCTACACCTTACAGGTGTTACCTCCTAAAAAAGCCATCTCCAAAATTCACCCCAAAAGCTTAAAGTTCTAGACAACTTGCAAATCCACATATCAACCCTCTCAGTAAGATCACACTTAGCCATTGGAGTTTCTTGTATCATATTTATAATCTATAGCCAAAATTCTTCCTTCAACATCCTCTTATCCTGTAAAAAACCTCTGGTTTCTTTCAAGCCACAACTACCAAATAATAAAATAGGGACCAATATCCCATACCACCTTAGGAAAGGATAGTTTGGTAGGGGTTCTACCTAGGCTATTCCATAAATCAATCAAAAAGTTTTCATGAACATTGACATGCTTCCAAACTCCCTACCACCAGTACCAGACATCCCTAGGGAAAGAACAATGAAAAAAGAGATGAAAGCTAATTGCAAAGGTTATTCCCAAGAAGAAGGAGAGGATTATGGAGAAAGTTTTGCACCAGTAGAAAGATTGTAAGGAGTAAGAACATTACTCGCATTTGCAGCTCACAAGAAGTTCAAGGTATACCAGATGGATGTTAAGTCTACATTTCTGAATGGGATATTGGAAGAAGAGGTATACATAGAACAATCTGATGGTTATGCATTGAGAGACAAGAGACAAAGAAGACATGGTATGAAAATTTCTTAAAGCTTTGTATGGATTAAATCAGGCACCCAAAGCATGGTATGAAAGGCTTCATACACATCTGGTGAAGATAGGATTTGCAAGAACCAGTGATGAGAACAACATTTATCTCAAGTCTGAAGGAGATAAAATACTGGTTAGTGAAGTATTTGTCAATGACATTATATTTGGAGGTAATGATGTGATGAGAAACAGCTTTGCAAATGAAATGAAGAATGAGTTTGAGATGTCAATAGTAGGGGAAATAAAAAAATTCATAGGCTTACAGATACGACAGATAAAGTATGGTATTTTCATTACTCAATCCAAGTTTGTGAAAGAAGTTTTGAAGACTTTTGGCATGAGCGACTGTAAACCTATTGGAACTCCAATGATTATAGGTTGTAAATTTTTCAAGGAAGATACATCTAAGTCTGTAGATGAGAAGGAGTACAAGTTAATGATTGGCAAATTACATTATGTTATTCAAAGTCGATCAGATATTGCCCATGTAGTTGGTATTGTTGCTAGATTTCAAAAAAATCCAAAGGAAGCACATCTGATAGCAACCAAGAGAATTTTTAGATATCATAAAGGTACAGTTGACTATGGGTTATGGTATCCATATGGAGGAAAATTTGATTTGAAGGCATACACTGATGTTGATTGGGAAGGAAATATTGATGACCAGAAAATTTCTACCGGTGGAGCATTCTTTTTAGGAGGAAGGATAGTTTCATGGAGTAGTAAAAAGCAGAGTTGTACTTCACAATCTACTGTTGAAACTGAGTATGTAGCAACTTATATGAATTGCACACAAGCTATTTGGATGAGACAAATTTTGTAAGGTTTTAAGATGAAGATCTCAAAACCTATCAAGATTTTGTGTGATAATACAAGTGCAATTAATATTTCTAAGAATCTTGTTTTGCACGCAAGGACTAAGCACATTGAATTGAAGTATCACTTTTTGAGGGAGAAAGTTCAAAGTAAAGAAGTTATCTTAGAGCATGTTTCTACCTAGAAGAAGCTTGCCGATATCTTTACCAAACCTCTGCCTAATACCAATTTTGAGTATCTTAGAAGTCAGTTGGGGGTTGTCCCTCTTCATGAAGTCAGTTGAGCATGATGCTGATTGCATCAGTCCCTAAACCACTTGTAGAATTTTATATGGATTGATGGAGTGGATGTATTCCATAAGGGGAGAATCAAGTTGCAGTATGTTGATGCACAGTGAGATTTTGATATTACATATTTTACTCTTCATTTTGGCATTGTTATCAAAGGGGGAGAAGAATTATGTGATTGAGGAGAAGAATTATGTGAACTAGTGACATGATGATGACAAACAGAGCATGGTGAATACTTGGTATGTAAACCAGGATTCCTATTCACCAATCACAACCTCAATCAAAGGCCTTTATATTTGTATTGCCATCAATGCCAAAGGGGGAGATTGTTGGCATTTTGCACATAGATTGTATTAATGATATGTTGTCATTGATGTCAATTGAACTGGTGAATGGTATTCATGATATTGTTGATGTTATTGTTGTTATTGCTTTTGTGTTGTAACTGGTATGATAAACTTTGTGGAAGATGTTGTAAACCAGTATATGGTAGTTTGTAAGTTGAACCGGTGTATAAGGTTAAACATTTCTATGTTATGTAAACCGGTAAACCCTACCAGTTGTTTGTGTTAAACCCTAACCGATCAAGTTTATTGGTTTATGTTGAGCGGTGATGATCGAGACATGTGTGATCACTGTATGAGGATAAGTTCAAATTGATTTGGTGCGTTTGATTGTTTTGGAAAGGAGAAAAGTGGATTGCATCAAATGCATAGCGCATGATGAGTTACAAGTCCGATGAAGTGGTGATCATGGAGGGGTTGGAATTTTCTTGATTAATGTGAAGAGATTGTTATGATTTCTAACAGTCAAGATTGTACCAACTTGTTTGTAATCTTGATGATGAGAATTAGGTTTTTGTTGTGTTATCGACCTAGTTGATTTGTATTTAAGGTCAATGAAGTTGTTTGTAAAAGTGTTGGCAAAGTTGGCAGAAATTAGTTGAGTGTGTGGTTGCCAAACTGATGGATGGATCTACCGTTTGTGTGAAGGTAGATTGAATCTTAAGTAGGGTTTGATCAAGTAGATGTAGTGCTATTTAGACAGATCAAGAAAACCTGTTGTTTTCTAACAATTACATCATAAATCAAAATCCCCTAACTGAGTAAGCTCTAACAAGCTTGGCTACTTTATAAATCCTCTGACAAGGTGGTCCATTAGTTTGGATTCTCAAATCCTCTAGCGAGGTTACTCCTAATAGGGTATTGTGCTTTTCATCAAGGAATATTTGTAAATCCCTTAACCAGGTGATTCCTAACTGGAATTAGTTCTTAAAAGGACTTATTGTAAAGCTTTAACAGGCTTGGCTCCTAACAGGGAGAACTTCAGAAGAGTTTAGATAGCTATCCTTGTGAGTCTCATCTCACCGTGGTTTTTACCTATTTGGGTTTTCCATGTATAAATATTTGTATCAAGTGGTGAATTTTTTTGTGGTTATGATCTTATTTGTTGATTTGATTTGATGAATACTAAGAGGGGGGGGGGGTGAATTAGTATACCAAAAAATACTAAACTCAAACACTTAAATAGTTTAGCAATTAACCGGTATAACAGATTTACTAACAAACCGATTAAGACAAATGCAAACCAAACAACAAATAAAACATTCACCCACAAGAGCACAATCACCATAACACAAATGGGAAAAACCACAGTGAGATGAAACTCACAAGTAACTATCTGCAGAATAGCAACCAGACCAGTTAAGGTCATATAATGTTCTTCACCAGAACAGATCCTATTAGGAATCTAGATCTCTGTTAGGAGATAAGTCCTGTTAAAGACTACCTTGTGAGAGGATTTCAGATCCACAGTTGTGAACCACCTTGTTAGAGGATTTACAAAGGATTTGCCAGGCCTGCCCGGTTAAGGGTTTCAGACTTGTTGAAGATGTGAGTAATCAATAAGTGAGTGATCTAGATACTAGCACAATATGCTTTGTTAGATCCTTGATAGCTCATTGTTAATGCATTTCAACATTACTTCAGTCTTCAATATCTCCACACTCTGTTTCTTCACACAAACCTTATCTTCTTCTATGATCGCACATACAAAAACCTCATCAACCACCTAAAACTCTAACAACTCCTAAAACCCTAGACATGATGTCCTTATAAAGGAACCTTATTTCATGTCGGTCCAATAGGATTACATTGAAAGTTCCTAGGTTCAGTGCATCTAGACACATTTGGTAACATGACACAAAACCACCGCCAAAGTGTCAGTGGATGATAACTCATCACAAAAATACCGGTTGGTAACTCATCACAAAGTTATACCAATTCATACATTTAACCGATTACCAGTTCATACATTTTACCAATTACCGGTTTGTCAAAATGAAGACTGGGAAAAATGATAACTACCGCTTTATTCCTTCATTCTGCTTGAGATCCTCAAACCACTTGAGGTCTTCATACTGCTTAGATCTTCATACCGTTTGAGATTGGTAAACACTTTTTGCAAAACAGCGATAGTCTAAAGACTATAATACATAATACCGGTTGGAACAAATACTAGTTGAGCATAATTCATACATACAAAAAGTGATCTCAAAACAAGTGTGTGTCCATCAATGACAATCACAACATCATCAAAATGCCAATAATCTCCCCCTTTGGCATTGATGGCAACACTTAGGAAATTTTTGACCTCTAAGTGTTTTTCAACAAAAATATGCCATAATCAAAATTAATCCCCCTAAGCATATACACTATCCCTTTTGTAGAAATAACAATGTATATTACTCCCTTAAAGAGATAAACATAAAAGTATACATAACATTCATCAAAATTTTAAATACTACTACCCGTTTACCAACAATGACAAAATACTAAGTAGAATAACCCCCGTTTCTCATTATCATTAAAATAATAAATGTTCATGACAATAATGAGTGAAACTTATCAAAAATCGATTTAAATCCTGCATAAAAGTCTTCATGGCTAAAGACCATGACTCAATTAATGAGGTAGCAACCTCACTTTCTGTTTGCATTTGAGATACCTGTTCTTCCATGGCATCAATTGTGCTCATCTCTCGAGTGACTGTTAAAGCTTCCAGATTGAGAAAGCACTTCTGAAGTATTTGCAGTCTGGGTAGTAAGACCAGTTGAAGTTCCTGCAAATCTCTGGTCTAGTTGCTAATCTCCAACTCTATCCTAACCGACTGGAGCTGAAACCGGTGAATAGTTTGCCCGTATGTAGTAAAAGAATCATAGGGCATCTAAAAGGTGCTTATGTATGCCTGCAAATCAGATTGTAGTTTTTTCCTTCTATGCAAGAACAACATCACAAAATAGATGGGGTTGGCTTATTTTGCTTAATAGTAGCTTGCCCTCATCCATAACATCTCTTATGTTCTTTTGTTGTTTTAGAAGTTCAAACTGGAGCTCGTTCAATTTCTTCACTAAGGTAGTGTTTAGTGCCTTTTGATGCTTCTTCAGTGCATTAGCTTCAGCAACTTCTTCCAGGCATTGTACCTGGCCCTCCATAATTGTACATACAAGTTTTAGTTGGGCCAAAAAGGAATTGGTACTATGGAGGTTAGTACCGGGAATCAAACTGGTAAGAGTGTCCACCACAATTTGAATAACATCTTGTTCCTTTTCCCTCCTTAATGCTTCTAGTCGCTCTTGTGCAAGCTTAATGCTTTGGAGCAGCTCTGATTCATTTGCAAATTGGAGGTCAATAGGACTGGTGATGTCAGCAGGTATGGCTTGACCACCGGTTGCCTTTGGGGTCTCCACTTGTATGCTCTTTGTTGCTTCCTTCTTTTATTTAGCTCTTTGCTTTTCCTCTTCTGCCTTCTTTTGCTCCTCTTCTTCTTTCTTTTTCTTTTCTTCTTCCTTCTTCCTTTCTTTTTCCTTCCGCTTCTCCTCATTTTGTTTCCTCTTCTCCTCTTCTCTTCGCTTCTCCTCTTCTTTCTTTTTCTCTTCCCCTTTCTTCTTTTCCTCTTCCTTCCTTTTCTCTTCTTCTTTCATTTTCTCTTCCTCTTTATTCTTCTCCTCCTCTTTCTTCTTTTCTTCTTCTTTCCTCTTTTCCTCTTCTTTTCTCTTCTCTTCTTCTTGTTTCCTTTTCTTCTCTTCCTATTTCCTCTTCTCTTCTTCCTATTTTGCTTGCTCTTTGTCAGCCTTTTCTTTGTCCTGTCTCTCCTTGTTTGCTTTTTCTTTTTCAGCATCTAGAGTGACATCTTCAACATCTAACACATCAACATCAATCATGTCTACCTATTCTGTTACTCTTTCTCCTTTATCATCAAATTCCTCATCAAGTTTTCTGGTTTTCGATTCCTGTTTGACCTTCTTGTTAGCCTCAAGCACTTGGTGCAAACTCAGAGCAGCTTTGGCATGGGAGTGTGTATCTTTCACTACTTTAGAGACTTTGCCTTCCAGTAACAAGAGTCTTCTTCTTCTCATGAAGAAGAGGCCTTTGTACTTATCCATGATTTCATAGAGCTCAAAATTTGACACATCAGGAAAATATTGTGCAAAGATTTCCTCTCTTATTTCCTGTTCTTTTTTAATGGAAATGCACCATTTGTTATCTAAGGAATCGTATAAATAATCTGGTGTCACCGATCTAATTTTTGATGGTGACCGGTCATTAATACATAGATATTGGATGACTTCCTGTTTAACTTCCTCTTTTTCATTATCATTAAAATCATCAAAGTGATCTATTAAATCACTTAGCACTTTTCTCCTAGCATTCTTGATAGTCCTTTGACAATGTGTCAAGGGTTTGTAAGAGAAAATGTCTATATTTACCGGTGCTGATGATGCCAGTTCATTGCTGGTTGTCTTTGCCTTCTTCCTTGTTTGCCTAGTCTTCTTAGGCTCCACTTCAGGTTCTGTATCCTCAGAATCCGGTCAATTGCTCTTGGTCTTCCACTTCCTTTCAAAAACCTTGGCGGGTGCAACGTCCGATTTCTTCTTGGCAGGTGACTGCTTGGTCACTTTAGGACTTGCTGAGGTAACCGGTGCCGATACTGATGGCACTGCCTTTCCCTTCTTCACTGAAGGCTCTTCAACTAGTTTTATCCTTTCCAAGTAGGTGTCGGTTCTCTTCTTCTTCAGATGAAGAGGCAAGGCAAGTAGGGTAGACGCATACCCATCTAGCATGTCATACATCACCTCATATCCCATGGGTTCAACTTTTTCCTTTCTGGGCTCCACCGCCTCCATTATGCACTCATCTACTCTGATGATAAAGCAGATGTCCTCTTCATACTTCTTAACAATATTGCCAGATATCCTCATCCTCTGGCTCATCTTCTTCTTGAATTCATGAAAATATTTATTCAAGACTTCAGGATACTCGGTTCCCACCGCTTGAAGACTTTCTCTGATTTGTTTGGTAACCGATTGGTCAGCAAACCATTGAATATCACCAACTCCCAGAAAATAGCCTTGAAAGTAGAAAAATAGACCTACCAAAAGTTGTCCAAATTTGAATCTTAGGGCACTGTCTTGTTTGATAGACTTTAGGTTTATTAACAGTTGCTTCTGCATATAGGTGCATAGATCAAATGACGCATCTTCCATGATCATTTTGTAGGCGGCATTCACCACAGTAGCAGAGACAAAGTTTATTCTCCTAGCATAAAACGTTCGGTGTATGATCACCATGCAAGCATACTTGACCAAATCATCCTTGATGGTGTTGACGGTCATTCCCCGTTGGTCGCTCATAGAACTGGTGAGCTTAGTCATTTCAGTCTTGATGACTTTTCTTAGGGCTGGCATCTCACCAGTGTTGCAGAAACCGGTGATAGCATGAATGGCTTTAGGCGTAATGTCATGTGTTCTTTTGAGATACATCTTGTCACCATGCACTTTTCTCAGGATGATGCGGATGTGATCTTCTGTAAATTCTTCAAGAAAGTACACCACATTGTAAAGTTTCTTCCTCTCTAGGATGTTGTATTCTGGTTTGATTTTTTTGTCATCCCCACAAAACAGACCTAGCTATGAATGGATCACTAGAGATCCTAGGTCTTCCAATTTACAATCAGTGTACCCTAAAATATCATCTTCCACTATGAATCTAGTGGGTATCTGAGATAGGGCACTGTATTTCATCTTTCGTTGGATAAAATCCACTAAATCAATAGGTGCACTAGGACTGGAGTGCAATGCAGAAGCCATGATTAACTGATAAACGATAATTTTGATAAATACCTTTAGAATTTCAAAATTTAGGGTTTGTCAATACATCGTACACTTCACCACTTTGATTGTTTAAACACCACTTAGTGTTCTTCACTGATAGGTTGCAAGTACCTCAGAATTCTTCTACTAGATTTCAATTCACTCTGAATCGCAAGTCGAATCACCTTTGGTCGCTCTGCACTTGAAAATTTCTTCGCTCACAAATTGATAAGTGAAAATGACTTGAAAATCCCTTTTAAACAAATTCTTCACCTACCATAATAAATGCTCTACCATTAGGTTATAAACCCTAATTTTTTATTTTACTGTTTTCAGTCTTCTATCGATTGATAGGTAACACATACTAGTTAAGGTCTTTTATCGGTGTAAACCGAGGGTTCAAAGCATTTCACTAATTTGTTCCCCCTAAGTTTTTCTGAAGCTTAGTTTGTCGGTTCAACAACTTCCACACTAGGTGCAAAAATCAGTTCTTCTTGTGACACTTCTTCAAGTTTCTTCTTCCATGTTTTATTCATTCCTACTTGAACAGTTTCAGCATCAATCTTCCCTTCCGGATTGACCGATATGTCATCTGATAAGTTCTTTCTCATTCTGCAGGTTCTGGCAGGGTGTCCCAGTTTGTTGCAATGATAGCATACCATTCTAGGTGTTCTTCATGGTCCATTGTTTACTCTACCATTCTTCCTCTTGCATGTTGCAACAGTGTGACCACTACCATGGCAAATCAAATAGGTTTCTCTCCAACTAGTTGCCGCTTGATAGCCACCACCACCTGACTGATGGTCATAGGCATTATTCCGGTTCACAAAGGATTCAAGAAAAACTCCTTGAGTCCTTTGAGGATATATCCTGGCGTTGTGCATAATAGACCTGCATTCAAATGCTCTATGCCCAAACTTGTTGCATGCATAACAATTTCCATTGATTCTAGGCTTATTCTTTAGAAAGTAAAGAAAATTATTGTAAGTTCCTTGAGACAATTAAAGAAAATAGGTTTGAACTTTTGCTTACCTTTATCCTTTGATTTCAGTTGCTTCTTTGATGCTCCATCTTTTGTTCCAGAGGTCTCACCTTCCTCATAACCAGAAAAACCAAGTCTAGTGGTATTCTTTACAGGTTTTGCTAATTCAAGCTTTTGTTCTAGCTTAACAGTACTCTTATTGAATTTGGCAAGTATTTCCTTTGACTCAGTGAGTTCCTTAGAAATATCAGCATTGGATTCCTTCAAGGTTGCATTCTCAGAAATAGTCATGTTTAGTTCACCTTGCATTTCTTCTTTTTCCACTTTACTCTCTTGGAGATGAGCGGTAAGGGCACTGATTTCTTGCTTTAGCTTGGAGATCTCATGATCTTTGTCTTTTACCAGATCTTCAGCTTTCCTCCAGTTCTCAAGCTCTTGGCACACTCTGATAGTCAGTCCTTCCAGTTCCTTTCTCAGGTTAGCATTAGGAAAATTCAGTTTTTCAACTTCTTCAACTAGAGCTTCCATGTCTGCTTCATCAAAAGAACTATTTTCAGTAAGCTCCATCAGTTTCTCAGCATGCTCTTTTCTCTTTGCTAGAGAGACTTTATATTTGACTTTAAGTTCATGAAAGGCTTTCTTAGTCTGAGTGCGACGATGAGTATGCTCCCTCACAGTGTATTCCCCCATATCTCCTTTCAAGTGGTTAAACTTATAGAAAGGTTGGCTCTGATACCAATTGATGAAAACTAAGAGGGGGAGGGGGGTGAATTAGTATACCAAAAATAGTTAACTCAAACACTTAAATAGCTTAGCAGTTAACCGGTATAGAAGATTTACTAACAAACCAATTAAGACAAATGCAAACCAAACAACAAATAAAGCATTCACCCACAAGAGTGTTAGGGTTTCAAGCAGATTTGAAGCAAATATGAACTAACAATTATATGCAGATTTAAATACAAAAGATAAAGAGATAAAATAGGACACAGATAACACAAAGATTTAATGTGGTTCACCCAAAATGGGTTATGTCCACCATACACAACCGTCCAATCTTTCTTATTATCCAGCAAAAATAGTACATCAACATTACAATGCCTTAAGCATCCCAACCGCTTATAACATGCATTTTTAGGGCAACAAACAAAGTCGGCCTTTTACGTGCTGAGTGTACAGTACTTTGCTGATCAGTCGCCACATTTCAACAATCTCCCACTTGGAGACTGATCAGGCTCCACACCGAACAATCTCCCACTTGGAGACTGAAACTAACGACACCACTATACATGCAACATCTGCTGGAAAAACACTAGGACTCGACTGGTATACATTCCACAATTATCAATCAAGAAGACCAACAGAAACTGATGAAGAAATCAACTTCTCCTATGGAACTACCTTCGTGAACATATCGGCAGGATTCTCACTTGTGTGAATCTTCTCAAGCTGTAACTGACCCTCCTCCAAAATAGTCTGGATGAAGTGGTACCTGAGTTGAATGTGCTTTGTCCTTGAATGAAAAGAAGAGTTCTTCGCAAGATGAATGGCACTTTGGCTATTAGTATACAATGGGTGATCCTCTTGTGTTTGACCCAATTCCTCCAGAAAACATTGTAACCAAATCATCTCCTTCTTGGCTTCTATAGCAGCAACATACTTAGCTTTAATGGTTGAAAGTGCAACAACCTTTTGTAGCTTAGAAATCCAACTGGCTGCAGTTCCCCCTATAGTAAAAACATACCCTATAGTACTCCTCCGTGAATCAATATCACCCGCCAGATCAGAGTCAACAAATCCACTCAGAGCAGTATTAGATCCTTTGAAACATAATGCCTTCGTAGTAGTTCCTTTCAAATACCGAAGAATCCATTTCACAACATTCCAATGTTTCATACCCGGATTACTCATAAACCTGCTCACAACTCCCACTGCATGTGCAATATCTAGCCTTGTGCATACCATTGCATACATCAGACTGCCAACAGCTGATGAATACAGGATGTTAGACATTTTATTAACCTCTTCCTGTGCCTTTGGGCACATCTCCTTAGTCAATTTGAAATGACTAGCCAAAGGTGTACTAACTGCTTTTGCATCCTGCAAGTTAAATCTTTTCAACACCTTCTTTATATACTCACTTTGGGACAAATTCAAGGTTCTATTTTTTCTGTCCCGTGTAATCCTCATACCAAGAATTTTCTTATTAGCACCCAAATCCTTCATAGCAAATGACCTTGCTAATTTCTGTTTAAGATCATTTATATGTTGCATGTTAGACCCAACAACAAGCATGTCATCAACATAAAGCAACAGTATAATATAGCTGCCATTATCAAATCTCTTAAAATATACATAATGATCAGAATGACATCTATGATAACCATGTTCAGCCATGAAACTATCAAATTTTAAATACCATTGTCAGGGTGCTTGCTTTAGGCCATACAGACTTTTCTTCAACTTGCACACCAAGTTCTCCTTACCTTTGACCTCATATCCCTATGGTTGCAACATGTAAATTTCCTCCTCCAAATCTCCATGGAGAAAAGCTATTTTCACATCTAATTGTTCAAGATGTAAATCATCTGCAGCCACAAGACTAAGTATAGTTCTAATTGAAGTCATTTTTACAACTGGAGAAAATATTTCATCATAATCTATACCCTTTTTCTGTGCAAAACCTTTTACCACAAGTCTGGCCTTATATCTTTTCTGACCTCCTTCCTCCTCCTTCAGCTGATAAACCCATTTGTTAGGAAAGGCTCTTTTTTCTGCAGGTAAAGGGACTAAGTCCCAAGTTTTATTTTTCATCAAGGAGTCCATCTCCTCTTTCATGCCTAGCTCCCACTGTTGTTTGGCATCCACCTGCATTGCTTCTTCATATTCTTCTGGTTCACCAGAATCAGTTAATAATATAGAATACAAAGAAGGATAAAATCTTGGGGTCTACTTGACCTCGTAGAATGTCTAACACTTGCAGGAGTTTGTGGGACATTCTATTGTTGCTGAGCATCAGGTACCTATGGCATTTCATATTCAGGAATCTCATCCAACACCACATATTCTTGCTTGTCCTGTTCATGCTTCTTTTCCTGCATCTGTTCTTTATACATAACCTTCTCATTGAATATAACATCTCTACTTTTAGTTATTTTCTTATTTTCAAAATCCCATAACCGATAGCCATATTCATCTATCCCATATCCAATGAAGGTACATTTTTGAGATTTAGCATCAAGCTTGGTTCTGTTTTCTTTATCAACATGGATAAAAGCTTCACAACCAAAGGTTTTTAGAAAAGAATAATTTACCTTTTTACCAATCCATGCCTCCTTTGGAATACCACCATCCAAAGGGGTTGAAGGTACTCTATTTATCAAATAGACAGTAGTATGTACAACATCTACCCAAAAATGTAAGGGCAATCCAAGATGCAATCTCATGCTCCTCGCACGTTCCATGATAGTCCTATTCATTCTCTCTAACACACCATTTTCTTGTGGAGTTCCTAGAACTGTCTTCTACTTTCTAATCCCATTTAAGGAGCAGTAATCTTCAAACGCCTTGCTGCAATACTCACCTCCATTATCCGATCTGAGACACTTCAACCTTTTTCCTATCTCATTCTCAACCAAAGCTTTCCATTTCTTAAAAGTTTCAAAAATATTTGATTTTTGCTTTAGGAAATATACCCATGTTTTTCTGGTTGAGTCATCAATAAAAATAACATAATAACAAGAGCCACCAAGAGATGATACCTGAGCCGGTCCCCATACATCTGAATGCACAAGCTCTAACTTCTCACTCTTCTTCTCTTTCCCAACCTTGAGAAATCTGACTCTTATTTGTTTGCCATAAACACAGTTTTCACAGAACTCTAAATCAATCTTCTTTAGTCCTGGCAATAGATTTTTGGAGTGAAGGATTTTCATCCCTTTCTCACTCATGTGCCCAAGCCTATGGTGCCACATTATCGAATCTGTTCTTGCAACATCTATTGTTGTTGTCCCTACAATAACTTTATCTATAGTAGCTAAGGTAGAGTAAGTGTTACCAGTACACAAATATAATATGCCTACCTTTGCACCTTTAGCTACTACTAATGATCCTTTACTGACCTTCCAGATACTGTCTGAGAAGGTAACTATGCAACCTTCACTACCTAGTTGCCCTGCAGAAATTAAATTTCTTCTTAAGTTAGGAACATGTCTTATCTCCTGCAGAAACCAGTCATTACCATTCTGCAACTTGATCTTTATCTTTCCTTTTCCAACAGTTTGACAGGGCTCATCATCACCCAAATATACCTATCCAAAATCACCTTGAACATAATCTAGAAAATATTTTCTATGGGGTGTAGCATGAAATGAAGCCCCAAAATCTATTACCCAGGAATCATTAACATTATCCAAACATAAGATTAAAGCATCTTGTAAAGTATTACTTGCAATATTAGCTTCCTTACTATTATTTTCATTTTTGTCTTCTCCTTTGTTTTCCCGAGACCAACAGTCTTTCTTTAGATGACCAAGCTTTCCGCAGTACCAACAATCTTTCTTTCCTCTAGATTGAGAGCGTCCTTTCTTTGACTTCCCTCGTGACTTCTCATTCCAAGAGTCTTTTCCTCTTTCCTTTGATCTTCCTCTGCTCTCCACATTCAAAACACTACCCGATGATGTTGGAGTCTCACCTATGCTTTTCCTTTGCATTTTCTTGCTTAGGATAACACCAACAATATCATCAAATACCAAAGTATTTTTACTAGAGACAGAGTTACTTACAGCCATAACCAAGCTATTCCAGCTTTCTGGCAAAGAACATAAAATCAAGAGAGCCCTAACCTCTTCTGCAAAGGTAATTTTTACCAAAGACAATTTACTAGTAATTGTATTAAATTCATTTAAGTGCTCCACTACAGATCCTCCCTCACTCATTTTCAAATTAAACAAACGCTTCATAAGAAATACCTTATTTGAAGCCAATGGTTTCTCATACAGCTTAGCCAATGTCGCCATCAAATCTACAACCATTTTTGCTTCTATTATATTGAAAGCTACAGACAGTGCAATACACAATCGAATGGATCCCAGTGCCCTTCTATCTAAAATGTCCCATTCTTCATCTAACATTGTGGTTGCTTTCTTTGCCTTTCCTTCTAATGGCCGCCACAAATCCTTTTGATACAGGTAATCCTCCATTTGCATTTTCCATAACTGATAATTCTGGTTGTTAAACTTTTCGACCTTGAATTTGGAATCCTCCATTGCTCCCAGTCAAATATGAAAGTCCTGCCAATTTACAGAAAAACCTCGCTCTGATACCAATTGTTAGGGTTTCAAGCAGATCTGAAGCAAATATGAACTAACAATTATATGCAGATTTAAATACAAAAGATAAAGAAATAAAATAGGACATAGATAACACAAAGATTTAACGTGGTTCACCCAAAATGGGTTACGTCCACCATACACAGCCATCCAATCTTTCTTATTATCCAACAAAAATAGTACATCAACATTACAATACCTTAAGCATTCCAACCGCTTATAACATGCATTTTTAGGGCAACAAACAAAGTTGGCCTTTTTAGGGTTTTATTAAAATGTCAGTTTTCATCAACAAAAATAGCAAAAAAAAATTTCTCAGGGGCTACCGCCCCTAAACCCCCGTAGTGGGCTTTGCCCGCTTTGGGGGTTGCCGCCCCCAAGTGCTAAGTGTACAGTACTTTGTTGATCAGTCACCACATTTCAACAAAGAGCACAATCACCATAACACAAGAGATTTTGACATGGAAACCCAAATGGGAAAAACCACAGTGAGATGAAACTCACAAGTAACTATCTGCAGAATAGTAACCAGACTGGTTAAGGTCATACAATGTTCTTCACTAGAACAGATCCTATTAGGAATCTAGATCTTTGTTAGGATATAAGTCTTGTTAAAGACTACCTTGTGAGAGGATTTCAGATCCACAGTTGTGAACCACCTTGTTAGAGGATTTACAAAGGCTTTTCCAGGCCTACCGAGTTAAGGGTTTCAGACTTGTCGAAGATGTAAGTAATCAACAAGTGAGTGATCTAGGTACTAGCATAGTATGCTTGGTTAGATCCTTGATAGCTCATTGTTAATGCATTTCAGCATTACTTCAGTCTTCAATATCTCCACACTCTGTTTCTTCACACAAACCTTATCTTGGCTCCTAACAGTGTGAACTTTAGAAGAGTTTAGATAGCTATCCTTGTGAGTCTCATCTAACCGTGGTTTTTACCTATTTGGTTTTTCCAGGTATAAATATTTGTGTCAAGTGGTGAATTCTTTTGTGGTTATGATCTTATTTGTTGATTTGATTAACTACTTAACTCTTCTGATAAGGCATGATAACTGGAAGCATTGAGAGATGAATATGTTGATATTTGATTAAGCATTGTTGATTTTTACAAGATTAAAGTTGTTTACTATTAAGTTGGTTTAATAGTCAAACCGGTTGATGATTGGTTGATGTTGGTAATCTTTGAGATATTATCTTGACAGAACTATTTTTTTTTATAAGTTTATTTTGAGTTTGGGAGTTTGTATCAATTTTTGAGTATACTGATTCACCCCCCCCTCTTAGTATTCTACCAGATCCTTATTATTTCATCATATCATCAGTATAAATTTAAACATGCCTGACATGAGTATTAAATGTATGCACATGAGAGAGAGAGAGAGGGAGAGAGAGAGTCTTAAGGGGAGGGAGAAAGACAAAGAAAGAGAGACAAAGAGTCTTGCAAGGAGGGAGAATGAAAGAGAAAGAGAAAGATAATGTTGCTTGGAGAGAGAGAGAGAGAGTCACAAGGGGAGGGATAAAGAGAGAGAAAGAGGGAAGACCTGTGAGTTAAGAAATTTAAGGAAAAGGATCAAAACATAAGTTTTTAAGGATATATTTCAAGTCTCAAGTGGTTTAAATCAAGACTAATATGATTAGAATATTAAAATTTAAAGAGGTCACATTTTAACAAAGATGTGTCTGGTTAATTTGTAGTTCTTTCATTGGCAAGTTCTTTATATTTCATGTTTTGATCATTACAAAATTTTTATTGAAGGATCTAGTTATTTTAAAAAGTTTAAATCTCTTAAATAAATATATATTTTATGCTATGATTAATTAAGAAAAATAGGTTTTCAAGACCCGAAACCTTTAACAAAGGAAATTAAGATAAGTCATCAAAGAGTCCAGAGCATAAAAACAACTTACAAAATGACTAGAAATAAAGCCAACAAACCAAAAAGACAGCAAAGGAAAGAAACAACAAAGAAACTAGGAAGGCACTACATAGTTATAGTCTTCAGAAGGTCCTCCGCCTTTTTCACCAACTGGTCATAGGTGGCCGCAATAGCTTTGAGATCACCCAGATCTTTATTAGGCTTCTTTTCTTTCTTTTTACCTCTGGTTCTAGTTCTGGGTCCTTGAGCATCTCTTGTGCCTTCAGTGTCAGGGTCAATATCCTGGGTATCCTTCTCATTGTCCAACTTGTTGATGAGAGGTTTAGTATTGCCAACAGAAACCTTCAGATGTCTAAACTTTTCTCTGCAATACTCTTGAGGCAATCCTCAATTTTGTTGACTTCACTGACATTGCCCGATATAGTTTGATCCATAGTGTCAGCAAGAGTTTTCCTTTCCAACAGGTCTTTCTCTATTTTCTCAAATCTGGGGTTGAAGGAGTCTCTTATATTTTCAGCTTTTGCAATAGTATTTTTTAGGGCCTCAATATAATCTGCCATAGTCTTCCCTTCCCCAGTGTTGATAGTTTTCAGAATCTAAATTTTGTGGTTGAGCTTCTTGTTGTCATCCATGGCTTTCTTGCAACTAGTTATTAACCACTCCATGGTGTCCATAAATCCTTTCATACCCTCAGGAGGAGGGTTCGGGGGAAGCTCAATCTTACCGGAGTTGTCCTGTTCCTTTTTTGGAGTGTCACCAATAGTAGTTGTGTTGTCAACCCTATCAACCTCTCCAGTGATCACCTTCTCTAGGTTTTGTTCAACTTTCGAAAGCTTTTCCTGCTTATGAGCCTCCAGCTCCTTCACATTCTCCTCCTTTCTCTTATGCTTGTTTCTAGTCTGAGTATGGACTTGAGTTTTCTTTTTCATAGAACCCTCGAGTTTCTCCTTCTTTGAGTCTTTAGAGACCTCCTCCTCCTCCGAGGAGATAATCTGGAGGATTTTGCCTTTAGGTTTTTTTCCCTTTGAGGAAGAAGGTCTAGTTTTCATATATTTCCTCTTCTTACCAATTTCAAATTCCTAGTCTTCCAAGATCTCCTCGGAGTCACTCATTGGGTCACTATCGGAACCCTCATCCACAGAAAAAATAGAGTCTGACCCATCCTCCTCAGACTCAATAGAGGGCTACAGGTGGGCAATCTGATTAGCCTTGAGATGGTCATAAATAAGGACCATTAAGCCTTGATGCATGGCAGTGTCCCCCATTGGGTTCTCTTTATAGGCCTTAATGGTGGCGTTCATAGAGCATAATAGAAAATATGGAAAGTTAACCTTCACATCATGCCTAAAATGATTCAACAAAACAAAATGGTAGTCGTATACTTTAGTAAATCTACCATCCAATGTAATATAGCACATTATAACAAAGAGGACCTCCCACCAAGGTTTAACAAAAGCCCTAGGGGGATAGTAGGTTTTACTTAGCTTCACCAGGCATTTTTTATCCTTGTCAGTTTCAGGATATCTGTCAATGGCCTCCTTACTCACTTTTTTATCTCTATAGAAGTTGCTTCCTTTCCTTCGGAGGGCTATGGCTTGGGCGATAAGATCTTCATCTATGACAACAAACTGGTCTCCCATTTTCAAAGTGCCATTTTTCCAAAATTTCCAGAAGAAACTGGTAACCATACCATCCTGTCCATGAAGTCTCTCCATAAATTTAGAAAACCCATCCTTTTGCAAAATATTCCAGACCTCCTCCTTCTGCTTCTATTCCTTGCATCTACTAGGTTCGTATCGATGTCTGTTTCTGCCCATGTTTTCGCTGTTTAGAGCAGAAAAATGAAAATTGCTGAGAGTTTTAGACAGAAAGTTTCTCAGAGCTACCAAATTTACCCAAAAAGAATGGGAAGTGATAGGATGAGTATTATAATAAATGGTGCTAACAATATTATAATAACTCAGAGTACTCCAATTAGTACATTTCATTATTGTTTTGTCCATCAAAGATCTTTGGAGTGCTACTATATCTATCATTAAAAACGATTAGTCTGGCATCCTCAAGGAGTCCTTGTTCTTCCATCCATGTAATCATTTCATATTTATTGACCACTGCGTTGGCTGCCCAATCAGCAAACCCATTGGCTTCATGGTAGACATGAGATATATAACTTTTTTCAAAAGTGTTGATAAGGTCTCTAGAAGCTTTAATAATATTATTGATAGACCATAAGGGCTTTGAGGTCCCCTTGAGACATTTAATGATGTTGTTTGAGTCCCCTTCAATCCATATGAAGGGGAAATTCCATCTTTTAGCAAGGATAATTCCTTGGAGAGCTGCCATTGCTTCTACTTTGTGGTTTGTTTGACTCCCTATTGGGACATCAATCATTTCCTTGCATATTCCTTTATCATCTCTAAGAATAGCTCCACAACCCACAGGGCTCGGGTTACCTTTTGCAGGACCATCAAAATTAACTTTGAACCAACCATGAGGGGGAGTTTGCCATCTTGCTTCAAGTCTTTTGTTTTGCTTGGGGTCAGAGATTCCAGCATTCTTCAAATTCCAGGAACTTAAGATGTTTGATTCCAGAGGGTTGGTCGAAAAACATAAACCCCCAATATTCTCCACAATTGCCCATTGTATTTTCTGGAACAAAATATCCTAATTAAGGGAAGTGTCCCTGAAGATACGATTGTTTCTTTCTTTCCATAATCCCCATAGAATGTGAGGAAGTGATAGCTGCCACAAAGATCTCAAAAAGGAGTTAGACCAATGGATATTCTAGGAGTAGAACAACTCACTGATGGTTTTAGGAAACACCCAATCAGTGCTAAAACTTTTAAGAAATATATCCCAAACTGAGGCAGAAAAGGAACAGTGGATAGCTAGGTGGTCCACTGACTCTTCCTCCTTAAGACACAGAGCACATCTATTAGGAAAGGCAAAACCTCTACCCTTGAGGTTATCTAGGGTCAAGATTTTATTTTGAAGAATAGTCCAGTAGAAAAAGTTAATTTTGGGGGTCAGGCCCTTAGTCCAAGCTTTACACCAGAAAGGATTATCAGGAGGGGTGGGGGAGAGAACACCATACATTGAAGAAACAGTAATGATACCTTAGGATTCATATTTCCAAATGAGGGAGTCTTCCTCTTTGTTCAATCAGACCGAAGACAGGTGGATCTTGAGCTTTATGAGGCTTGGGTGGATACTTTCAATGTTTTTCCATTTATTGCCAGACCAATACCCTTCAACTAAGGTGCCAAAAATTCAAATACAGGAGGGAGTATGAGAGGCCCATTCAAAGAAATCAGTCAAGGGTTTATCAAAAAGCCAGGGGTCTTCCTAGAATTTAACTCTCCTACCATTTCCAACTTTCCATGTAACTTCTTTGACAATGCTTTCTCTGCACTTAGAGGCATGATTCCATATATGGGACACATTAATACTGATTTCCAAATTGATAAAAGAAGAAACAGAAGAGGACAAAAGAGAGTACTTACTTCGCCAGATTTTACACCATTCAGTATCTGAATGGAACATTCTCCAGACTTACTTGGAAAAGAGAGCTTCATTTAAGGTCCGAATTCTTCTCAGGCCCAGACCTCCTTTACTTTTTGGTTTGCATACCTGATCCCAAGCCACAAGAGACATTCTTTTCTTGTCCTCGACCCTTGACCATAGAAATTTTCTTTGAATTTTCTCAATTGCATCATCATACTTAACTGGAATTCTGAAAAGGCTTAGGGCATAGATCAGTATACTTTGAAGAGATTCTTTTAGAAGTTGAAGCTTTCCAACTTGACTCAAAAGGGCTCCTTTCCAACCAACTAATTTTTTATGAAATTTACCCACAAGTGAGCTCCAAAAAGGATCAATAGGTGCAATGCCCATAGGGAGGCCAAGATAGGTCACAGGAAGATCAACAATCCTACATTCCAGGATTCTGCTGATTCTTTTTTTGTCTTCTCTCTGGAGTATAACATAATATATATTTTATGTCTCATTTGATTTAGTTTAATAAAGAGATTAAATTAATATTTTATATTTGATTTAAAATAACTAATAATTTCAACTTTTTCTAATCAACATATTATAACATTTTTTAAATCAAATATTAAACATCAACATAATATAATCTATACATCTAAATATTTTTTTTTCTAACATGAAACATAAAACATAAAACATTAACATATTGTAGTGTTGTAAATTGTACACCCTTGCTAGGGTGGTACAATTTCTCACTTAGGTTAGCACCCGCCTTAGTGTGTCTTGCATCTTGCATTTCTAATTTCCCTTTAATCATTTAATTAATTAATTTAATTAAATCTAAAGTCATATTTCATCACTTGACACATCATAAACTTGGGCCCTTTACCCTAAGTGTTCCCCTTTTCATTTTATTCCTTCAATAAATCATTTAATCATAAACCCTAATTATGTCCTATTTCAACCTTTAAGGCCCGATTTTGTATCCAAAAACACCTTAAAATTAGTTGTAACTTTGGGATTCGCTCTAATATCATCATATCTAATGGCAGTGAAAAATTGGTGAAAAATTGGTCAGACCGTGGTGGGAGTGCACATGTTCCTCAACTTTTTTCCTAAAATTTCGGGAGCATAATTCTATGATATTATAATTCTTAACCCCAAAATATTGGCAAGAAATTCAATTCCTAGGTTGGCCTAAAGATGGAATCAAGTCAAAATTAAGATCTAGGGTTTCATACATAAGATCTCTCTTTCTTCATTTGAGGGCATCTAATAAAAATATAAGAAAAGGTTGTTGGATCAAGCTCAAGAAACCTTCAATATAGTGAAAGAGAAGCCTATGTGGAGTCTTCAACAATATTCAACAACATTTCATCAAGCATTCATCATCAATTAGGAGCCTTGAAGACATTGAAGAGTAATAAGAGATCTAGTGGCAATATCTCTCCCTTGGGGATTGGTATGATTTCATGTTATTTCCAGGTCTTTGTATGAGCTTCTTTACATAAATTTGTATATTTACATTCATTTTTTAGATCATTTAGTATATCTGATTTGAATCATTTTCATTTATATTCACATTTACATTTAGGGTTTACACTCGTGCGTAGGGTAGCTCTAGTTTCTTTCATTTTAGAATCTTGCATACACACAAGGTTCTAGCACACACATTTTTAGTATATTATCAGCTATTTATGGAGGTGGAAATCACCAACACAAGGGTTTTATTGAGGAAAAAACCTATATAGCCACCCAAACCTTCCCTTTTCAGTTGCAGGTGTAGGAACAGGTACCCAAAGATAGTTCCAGATCATGAAAAGGCATTGGAACCACCCATAAGTCTCAAATTTGTTGAAATTATCAAGGACAGGGGCATGGTGCCCTTCTCCTTCCTACGACGGGGTGTGGTGCCCTGGTACTCCCCAAAATGAGTCATTTTCAGAAGATTTCAACTTCAGGACCTTCATATTTCATCTCTCTAGTTACAACTCTCTGTCAGATTCTCAGGTACAGTGGCATGCCACCCTAATCCTGGTCATTTTGGCTTAGTTTGAAACATCAGGTACACATCCAAAATCCTCCACCTTTCATTATTTTAGTATCTCATTTTAAGATCTGCAAGTTTGTGCAATTTCAAGTTCATTTATGCTTCATTCTTCATCTCCTAGTCTAGTTGATCAATCAAACCCTAGTTTTTCTCATCATTTTCAACAAGAGGAATATAAACCCTCAGAGGTAATCCTTGGCTCTCTCTTTCTCACAAGAAGTAGCCAAACTAATCTATCTCCCTAGGCTCTTTTGTATTCCCAATGTGTTGGCAAAAGTGGGATTAGGACCTAGTCACCCGATTTAGCTTTTCCCGCCTCCACATTTTGGTGAACCCGATGTGAATCCAATATTCTTTAATTCTGATTTATGTTCTTAGATCTGAGTTTTTTTTCTATTTAAAATTCAAATTTACATTGACAAGTTTCAGATCCTTACAAATTTCAAAAATTTAGAGGTCAATTTTGCTAAAACCATAATTTGTTTTCAAAATTGAACTTGTGGATAGATTAATTTGGATCATATATTTCAGATCTGATTTAGGAACACATTTCACTCATAAATTTAATTTTCTAAATAAACATTTAGAGTTCTTGCATTGGTTAAAACTAAATATTTCATTCTATTTTGCATATGTTATCATTTGAAAGAGGAAAATTGTTGTCATGATGTATTCATTTCATAGATGTGGTAATGGGTTAGCTTCCCTTGTTTCAATTTTTTTATCTCATAAAGAACCTCCTCCTATCTGTGACAAAATTTTAGTGCCTAAAAGAGTTGCTACCAACCCCTTCAAAACTCTCCCATGCTCTGAGGATGAAGATTTGAAGAGTGATCTTGACAATTCTCCTAAAATGTGCCCTTCCCATCTAGCTATCTTAGAGGAAGAGAATGATATCATAAGAACTTTTATTAATTTTATTTTACATGATGCCTCTCTAAGTTAAAAGGTATTGATGGACATTGACTTATCCTCTCCTAAATTTTGTCTTACCAATGGGGGCATGTTAGTGCAACAAGAGGTTTTCTTTCAAAGATCTCCTTCCTAAGCATGAATCTTTGGAGAAAGATGTTCATTTTCCTCCTAAGGATTACTCCCCTCATGATGATAATTTTGTGCAAGATGGTATTTTCCCTACTTTTCCTAGTGATGGCATTTCTTCTTTTGATTCCGACCAAATTCTCACTAGAGATGATGCATTAATGAGAAAAGCTTGCCCTTCTCCTAAAGTTTTCCTTACCCCTAAAGATGCCTTCGAGAAAGTAGACGAAATCATAAGCAATTTCCTTGATGCTCTCTCCCCTAAAGATCCTATTGAACATAGTTTGAGGCAAGAGGATTTTTTAATCACATGTAGTGATTCTCACCCTCCTAAGGATGAAGAATTAATGAACAATTTTATCCCTTCTCCCAAAATTGGCAATAAGGACATCTTTGTGCAAGATATTTCTAATACTTTTTTAAATGACCTCACTATTTGGGATGAACCATTAGAAGAAGGTGTTGATTATTCTCTACCCTATGAGAGTAATCCCCTTGATAACATCTCACCTTCCATTAATCTCAATCATTATGCCTCTAAAAATAAAACATTTCCCTCTCCTCAACTAGGTTCTACTCATAAGGATACCCTAGTTCAAGACAAGATTGTTGACATCTCTTTCAAAGATCTCCCTCTTAAAGGTGAAACTTGAGAGAGTAATGTTGATCCTTCTCCTAGAGATTCTATTCCCCATGTATATCCTTTGTTTATAGAGGATTATATGACATTTCCTAGTAATACACTTTCTTCTAAAACATCAATTCCTACTCCTAGTCTCCCTCCTAAAATTGATCTTATCCATGATAATATTTTTAGTGCAAGAAGAGACTATCAACAATTCTTCCAACAAGATTGTTCTTTCTTCTTCTAGACACCTTTTATATTCCTAATCCATCCTCAATCCATTTGATAAATGTGAACAAAACACCTAATAAACCCCTCGTCACAGTTCAAGGTGCTTGTCCTTCTCAAAATTCCCAATGTAAGCCTATCTTAGTTGTTCAAGGTGGTTATGCCAATGAATATTTTTTCACTCCTAAGAAACCTGTTATTACTGTACAAGGAGGTTATCCTACTAAGAACCCTTATGAGTATGCTAAGAAAATTACTGGAGAGAGTTAAAATAGGTTGCTCATACCTAAAACAAAAGAAACAATAGGCAACCTAGTCCTCCTCCAGTTATCCCAACTTCACTTCTTCCCTCTCAACCTACTCTTCCACAAGCACCTCGTATATCACAAACTTTTAGTAAGCAGTATGATCTCGTTTAACAACTTAAAGCTACTCCTGCCAAGATTTCTATTTGGGATTTGGTTCAATCTTCACCTGCTTATCATAGGATGTTACAAGATGCTTTGAGAAAATAATATGTCCCACCTACAGTTACATCTAATAACATGGCTTCTTTGATTGATGCTAAAAAATAAACCTAAAGCTCAAATTTTATTCGCACAAGATGAGTTAGCTTCTCATGAAATCCAACATCAATATGATCCTCTTATGATTGTGGTTATTATCAATGATAGTGTTATAAAATGAACCCTTGTGGACAATGGATCTGGCCTTAATGTTTGTGGTGTAGACTTATTGGATAATATTAAAGTGGATCATTCTCTCATCGAACATGCTTCTCTTACTATTCAAGGCTTTGATAATGTTTCTAAATAGCGTATAGGTTTCATAACCTTGCATGTTAGGGTAGGTCATGTTGTTTTACCTACACCTATTCATGTTATGCCTGGTAATTTGACATATAACCTTCTATTAGGGAGACCTTGGATTCATAGCATGCAAGTTGTACCCTCAACTTTGCATAGGTAAGTCAAGTTCATTTACAACAATAAGACATACACCTTGTTAGAGGATAATCTTCAAGAACCATTAAAATCTAGATCTTGTTCAACTACTTCCCATTCTTCTTCTAATCCTCCTACTTCTTCAAATACATATATTTTCTTTAATGATCTTGTTCCTTCTAGTACTCCTGATTATTCTACTCAATTGAAATCTCCTCCCAGGGATATCTTTAATCCCGAAGGAGTGCTCTCAGATGATGATTGGGGATCTCTAGAATTTACCCCTACGTTTATAAGAGAGTATAGAATATCTTGGAAAGGATCTAAGAATGAGAAGGAGATACCTAACGAGGAACTCCAATAGCAACCCACTTTGTCTAAACAACTATGTAACCGATTTGTGGCTTCTTCTAATTTAGATATTTCTTCAAATTATTCCTCTAATTTATATAGAACTGAGACCTATGGGGCATCACCATCTCTTTCTGATTTGGCATCCCTTTATGGTCTTGGTTTTCACATTTTAGGTAAGAGTGGCTATGATGGAAATGGTTGTGGCGCAAATGAACAAGGAATTAAAGTTCCTTTAGAAAATAACACACATGAAGCTTCATTTGGACTTGGATATAATCCTTCTAAGCCCACCAAAGCATCTAAATTAAAAGACCATCTCTCAATGTGAATGCTATATTTAGTAGTGATTATGACCTCACCTCAATTAAATAATCTTCTACTTCTTTCAACACTCATCCCCCTCATAAGGAAATCTTGGTGATGAACAAATATCTTTATGAATCTCCTCAAGATATTTCTAATCCAACTTATGAGACTTTATCTTCTACTCATTCTAAAATCCCTTCTTCTAGGAATAAGGCTCTAAGGGATTACATTTATCCCTCTCCTAAGATTTCTTGTGTGCAAGAAAAGTATGACTTAAAGGCCTATTCTTCTCCTATAAACTTCTCTCTTTCTAAAGACTTTTTAACATTCATCATCTTATACATATTTTTAATATCACTTATATTAGAGAATTTAACATGTCATATTCAAATACCTCATTCAATCTATCATGCATTTAAATAACATTAATGGTTATTATGTTGCTCATCATTATGTGACATTGGTAGCTCACTTACTGGGGGCTCATTGTCATTCTCTGATGGTACAATTTCACGTGCAATCATACTTTTTTGAAGCAACATACTAGCCTATTTCTATATCATCTCTTCTCCCTATATATGGGGGGGGGGGGGGGGCAAGAGTGATTTCAAACATCTCTCCTTCTTAAGATTAAAATTTCCCCTTTGTGAAGTAGTGTCTTCTATAAGAATCTCTTATTGATTGTAGAGGTGTATTCATACTTGAATTCCTTCTCTCATATTGGAACAAGCATCCCTAATGGGGATCTTAAGTACATATCCTTAATTGGGACCTCCTCCTTTGTGTTGGAAGTATTTGATCATTCATCAATTTCCTTTCTTCATGGAGTAGTATCTTTTATAATAAGCTCTTCTATTTTGTGCACATACATATCCCTGATGAGGATATTTTACCTTCTTTTAGAAGAGTGTTGTTATAAATAATCTCTCTTTTATTTCATTTCAATCCTCCATTCTTTTCCAATTTCCTTTATGGAGTTTCATCTTTGGATTAAATCTCTTGCATTTTTTCCACTTAAATCTTTCATCTTGTGTTAAAGAGCTCTCAAATCTGCACTCTTTGTTGTGTTGGAATTGAGGTTTAGTCCTCTTTCTTACCAAATGATTCTCCATTATTTTTGATCTTGTATAAAATATTCTTGTGAGCATTTTTCATCAATCTTCTTTCACAATTTGATGTGGTAAACATGATAGCATGTTTCAACTCACTAAAGTTAGCAAGCCAAAATAGGGGGGGCATATAGCTACCCTCCAATTTTCATCACGTTCCTTAGTAAGCATTTAGGTGATTTTGTGATATTATCTAACATGTGTTTTTGTAGGGTGTGGATCCTAACTATGTACTACAGATGTCATTGGTGGATTCATCCAACAACTTGTGGATATATCCTTTTTCATATGGTGTTTACTTATATATACTTTAACTTGCATATGCACGTAGTGTAATATGACCACTAAAGTGGGGGCTAGATGTAGTGTCATAAATTGTACACCCTTGCTAGGGTGGTACAATTTCACACTTAGGTTAGCACTCACCTTAGTGTGTCTTGCATCTTGCATTTCTAATTTCCCTTTAAGCATTTAATTAATTAATTAAATTAAATCTAAATTCACATTTCATTACTTCACACATCATAAAATTTGGCCCTTTACCCTAAGTGTGCCCCTTTTCATTTTATTCCTTCAATAAATCATTTAATCATAAACCCTAATTATGTCCTATTTTGACCTTCAAGGCCCAATTTTGTATCTCAAAACACCTTGAATGTAGTTGTACCTTTGGGATTCGCTGCAATATCATCATATCTAATGGCCCTAAAAATTTGGTGAAAAGTTGGTCAGACTGTGGCGAGAGTGCACACAGTCCTTGACTTTTTTCTTGAAATTTCGGGAGCATAATCATAGATATTATAATGCTTAACCCCAAAAGATTAGTGGTAAATTCAATTCCTATGTTGGCTTAAAGATGGAATCAAGTCGAAATTAAGATCTATGGTTTTATACATAAGAGCTCTCTTTCTTCATTTGAGGGCGTCTAATAAAAAAATAGGAAAAGGTTGTTGGAGCGAGCACAAGGAGCCTTCTATGTAGTGAAAGAGAAGCCTATGTGGAGTCTTCAACAACATTTCATCAAGCATTCATCGTCAATTAGGATCCTTGAAGACATTGAAGAGTTATAAGAGATCTAGTGGTAATATCTCTCCCTTGGGGATTGGTATGATTTCATGTTATTTTTCGGTCTTTGTATCAGCTTCTTTACATCAATTTGAATATTTATATTCATTTTTTAGATCATTTAGTATATTTGGTTTGAAGCATTTTCATTTACATTTAGGGTTTACTCTCATGTGTAGGGTAGCTCTAGTTTCTTTCATTTTAGGATCTTGCATACACACAAGGTTCTAGCACACACATTTTTCAGTACATTATCGGCTATTTATGGAGGTGGAAATCACCAAAACAGGGGTTTGACTAAGGAAAAACCCTATATAGCCAATCGAACCTTCCCTTTTCAGTTGCAGGTGCAGGAACAGGTACCCGAAGGCAATTCCAAATCAGGAAAAGGCATTGGAACCACCTAGAAGTCTTAAATTTGCTGAAAATTGTCAAGGATAGGGGCGTGGTGCCTTGGTACTGCCTAGGACAAGGCGTTGCACCCCAGTCCTCCTCAAAATCAGTCATTTTCAGTAGGTTTCAGCTTCAAGACCTTCAGATTCTATCTCTCCAGTTACAACTCTCTATTAGATTCTTAGGTATAATGGTGTGGCACCTTGGTCCCGGTTGGTTTGGCTCAGTTTGCAACATCATGTTCACATAAAAAATCCTCCCCCTTTTATGCTGTCAGTATCTCAATTTTAGGTCTACATGTTTCTGCAATTTCAAGTTTATTTATGCTTCATTCTTCATCTCCTAGTCTAGTTGATCAATCAAACCCTAGTTTTTCTCATCATTTGCAACAAGAGGAATAGAAAACCTAAGAGGTAATCATTGGCTCTCTCTTTCTCACAAAAATTATCCAAAGTGATCTATCTCCCTAGGCTCTTTCATATTCTCAATGTGTTGGCAAAAGTGGGATTAGGACCTAGTCACCGGATCTCGCTTTTCTTGCCTCCACACATATATATAGTAATAATTTCAACTATTTCTAATCAATGTATAACATATATGTAAATACATTTTTTCCTAACATTAATATTAAACATAAACACACACACACACGCGCACACACACACTCATGTATGTACATATACATATATATGTACATGTATATATGCACATATACACACACATATATATGTACATATATACATACAGATAGCTACATATATATGTGTGTGTGTGTGTGTGTGTGTGTGTGGATGGTGAAAATGGATAACAATAATAATGTTGAAAAGCTATAATGAATTCAACCACAAAACCCTAGCCTAACAACAACAAAGATCCACCATAACATATGAAGATTACCTAAGACAATGCAAATCAAATGAAATCACAAAAATTATACCATCACATGTCCAATAGTGTTTGGATCTCCATTCTTCCTATCTCCATTGATCTTGCCTGATATATTTGCTCTTAGATTTTATGTATGCACAAGAGCTCAACAAAGAACGAAAATGTGGTTGCAAGTAGGATCACATATGAAAGTGCAAAAGGTGTAGTGTAGTCGAGTGTGCAATTGAGTTAGGGTTTGATAGTGAAGGAAGCATCTCCTTATATAGAAGATACTATATAAAAGGGAGGGATAAGATTGAGAGGTGTAAAAGATAAATGGTCGGCTATGATTAGAGGGTAGGTAAAGAAAATAAGAAAATAATGAAAGGGTAGGTAGTGTATGAATTAAGAGATGAATGACATGTGTCATGGGTAGAAAAGGCTAATGAATTAATTAAATAAATAAAGATTTATTTAATTAATAGAGGAAGTGGGATCAATTAAATAAATAAAATATTTATTTAATTTAGGAAAAGGGTAATTTAAATAAATAAATGTATTTATTTAAATGAGAAATAAGGCTAGAAGAGGATAAATGAATTAATTAAATAAATAAAGATTTATTTAATTAATAGAAGAATTAGGCTAAAATAATTAAATAAATAAAAATATTTATTTAATTAGACTAGACAATTTTAGGTGTCTACATTTTGCCCCTTTTTGAGACAATGCAGCGTGTTGCGTTGTTTCAAAGAAGATAATATGAACTGATACAAAGTTTCCCCAAGATGGGAATGATATGCCCCCTTGAGATATTGGGTGAAAATGTCTGGAAAGATTGTAGACAATCTCTTGATAAGAAATAATGGCTAGAATGAACTGACAAGATAGAGTGACAGAATCATGGGATAAAGAAGACTGACACGAGAGACTAGGGCTAGGGTAGTCCATAAGATAGACTATGAGGGGAATACATCCTCATTATCATCCACACATCCAAGAGATCAGAGTGCAAAGAGAGAATAGAGCAGCATCAGTTAACAACGATGGTATTGGTGCATAGATTCGATCATGTTCATCGATTTCAAAGGCCAGCAGATGCAGGAGAGTCAGTGAGTACCACAAAACCTCCTTGTACTTTGTCACATTAATTGTTGGCATAAATGCATGCTAGGTAGAGCAATAAATGTGCATTAGGTATGTTTAGAAAAAAAATGTCAAAAATGTGTAGGCGCATCTGTGTTGGTGCCAGGCATGTCTAGGTTGGCTAGGCACGTCTGTGTTGGTGCCAGGCGCGTCTATGTCATGAAGGCACATTTGTGTCAAAATGTGCATTTATGTCTTCTAGGCCAAATCGACAGTTCTGTGATGAACATACGTTGTCGATTGGATAAGCTGCTGAGAGGATACACTCAAGCAGGTCCTCTAGGGAAGACTAGGATAGCAGATAGGGCTAGGATTGACAATCATGTGATAGAACATACGTTGCCAATTAGGAAACTACTCAAGAGGATACACTCAAGAAGAGGCCCTAGGATAGGATAGATCAAGGCACTTTGTGATGAACAATGAGTACCAAGAGATAGTACTTTGTGATGAACAGGGATTACTAATATGAGCAGCACTTTGTGATGAACAGGGAGTGCAAAATATGAGCAACACTTTGTGCTGAACAGGGAGTGCAAAACATGTAGTACTTTGTGATGAACAGAGAGTACCACTAGGATAGAAGCAACACTTTGTGATGAACAATGAGTGTCACTAGGATAGAAGCAACACTTTTTGATGAACAGTGAGTGTCACTAGGATAGAAGCAACACTTTGTGATGAACAATGAGTGTCACTAGGATAGAGTATCATATGATAGATATAAGCCTAGGATAATAAGCAACATTTTGTGATGAACAGTGAATGCCACTTTAACTGACATAGTTGATTTGCTTGATTGCAGGAGTACCTACCTATGCTGGAGTCATGAGAGAGATTCCCATTGACTCAAAGGCTATGACTAGAGCTAACATTTGAGGACAAAGCCGCGATTGAGGTTATGGGTTTGTGATTCATTCTGTATGTGCCTGAGTTTTGGGTGAACATGGGATTGCTGACTGTGCTGGCTGAGAGGTGGCATTCTGAGACATGCACATTCCATTTTCCGATGGGTGAGATGACAGTCACCTTAGAGGATGTATATAGCATACTAAGGATACCGATCGATGGGGAGCTAATACACTACCGAGATGGAGACAGGGAGGCCCTTAGATGAGTGTTTCAGGATCCAGGACTAGAGATGAGGGCTGGACATGTGGCATGGGACACGATGACAATGACAAGATTGGTGCTACCAGCAGTGCTAGGAGGAGTGATCAGTGGGTTCTTGTGTCTAGACAGGGCAACACGAGGGTTGGCTATGGGCTAGGGGAGCACCTTGGAGATACTGGTTACACAACATACCAGATATGTCTGGGGACCGTGCATGCTGACACACTTATACTATGAGCTTCATCAGTTTGTTTATCATGGATCCGTAGGATTGGGCTGCAGAGTTACATTGTTACAGGTATGGGCATATGAGCATCTGCCAGTTACATGACCGATACATTCCAAAGGTTGGTGTCATGGACACAGTTTTGTTCATTTACATGATATGATTACCTCACAACCACGGATTGGTAGGTTGGAGCACTGACGTCAAGTGATCGATGAGATTGACATTGTGATATGGAGGTTGTACCACGAGTGTGAGCAGTGGGAGGATGATGCAGTAGAGCTACCCTATACCTTCAGGAGTAGATATCTGATTGGGCGGATGCCCTATGTACTAGAGAGGCAGTTAGTGGACAGGGTATGCAGGTAGTTTGGCAGGATCCAGTGGATGCTATGAGGTTCTGGTATGTATGCGCGGACAGTGCAAGACCAAGTACACTTTGGGCCACTGTTATCATATGATCAGGTCATGATGCAGTTGGTAGGGATGGTGCCCATACCATGGGATATGTGGCCTAAGATTAAGGATGCAGGTATGGATGCATAGTACACTACATATTGGGCAGAGCATCCATTTCCACGCCTGATAGACCCAGGTGAGCAGATAGATGGAGATGGTGGAGGTAGAGGTCAATGAAGGAGGCAGGGTGCAGTTGGAGAGAGGAGAGGGGCTCCATGGAGAGAGGGTGGGGAGGAGAGACAACCTTGGGTGGTGAGGGGTCGCGCGGTGGATTGCCATTATAGGTGCCAGTAGCACAGGGTTCTAGACAAGTGTAGGGACAGGGACAAAGGCAGGTACAGGTATAGGCAGAGCCACAGGCACAGGGGGCCAAGGAGGAGGAGGATGAGATATTAGATCTAAGGGATATCTACTAGAGATAGGCAGATGAGATCTAGGAGCTAGAGAGGGAGAGGGACCGACTTAGGAGAAAACTAAGGGACACAGAGCAAGAGCGGGATCAGGCCATTCAATGCTACATTGAGGCTGAGATAGCACTAAGGGCTAGGAGGCAGGCAGTAGAGGACACAGGGGTTGGATATGCCTATGTTCTGCGAGTAGGGGAGGAGATAGGCTATTGGCGAGACCTATACTATGGGGTAGTGCCACCAGAGCAATGGGCGAGGAGCTTCCATAGACCATCGCAGATAATGATGACTACTGGAGGGAGTCAGAGGAGACAAGCATCCAGCGGTGGGGTTATGGGTCCACCACCATCACCAGATAGAGGGGGCAGGAGAGATGATCCTGGGGTGGGTCCTTCTAGGGCTCAGACTCTATCAAGGCTAGGTGGCTTCGAGGGAGGGAGTTAATCATAGCCATAGAGGGCTCCCTATGTATTAGTTTTGTACCATTTTGTATTATGATGTAGACACCTTCGGGTGATTATAGCCATATGATTTTGACATCATTGTATCATGACACTTATAATTTACCTATGTGATGAGATGTTTCTATATATATGAGATGATTCCTCTTTGTGGAAGCTATATGTATGTGTACCTATGTGATGAGATGTTTCTATATGTTTTATGTTGTATGTGATGCCTATGATATGGATTCAAATATGTATATGATGAAATGTAATATGTATATGATGAAATGTAATATTTTCTCTGAGAACCAAGTCACCTGCCTCAAATGTGCAAGGCTTGACTTTATGATTGTAGTTGCATCATTCCTTGACTGAATGATGTGTAGCTTGAGTGACTGTCTTCCTTGATGAAGGAACTGAGATAGAATTACTAATGTGTGGACTACGTAGGCCCATATGTGTGTCACCTAAAGAAGTTTGGGCATCCCTGATAACAAAGTCCATGTAGGAAGTTCCATTAAAGGTCCATGATGTATCACTAGAAGGAAAAGGATGTGTGAAACAAGTGGATGAGTTATGAAGGCTTATGCTTGCGAAAAGAAGTGAAAGTGGGATAGCATGATGGAGACTTAGGATCAACAAGTATGCTTTTTGACTTGAAATTTTAGAACTTTTGCCCCCAGTTATTTTGATATTAGGGGAGATCATCTCTTGCTCTTTTTCTTTCATAGAATTTTTATCCTTGACCTTGATTTTTTCAGAGTCCAATAGCTTTTGATTTTGATTTAGACTAAAGGACTTTTATTTATTTTTGACTTTTAGATTTTTCTTTTCAAAGCTTGATTCTTGATCCCTAATAAATAAGGGCTTTTGTGATTCTTGTTGATCCAAGTTTGGAAGTAGAGTGGAAATGGAATGAGTGGATGAAATGGTATTACTATGTGAGTTCTCAAGAGGGATGGCGATATGCTCAATAGATTCTTTGTTGGAACCACTCTTAGGAATATTGATATCAAGAGGTGCTTGAACCACTAGAGGAGATTTGCATGTAGACTTAGTAGCCACAACACTAGGTGGTTCACACCTAATTTCTTGATATTGTAAATTGTTTATAGATTTTTTCTGTCAAGTGAATACCTTAGGAGATAGTGGGCATTGATCAACATGAAAGATATACTCACCACATCCCATGTCTTTTATTGTTCACCAAAAGTGATAACCCAAGAACACCTGCAATTGATCTATGAAGTAGCCAATTCAATCTATGAAGAACCTCAGGGCTTGGACAACATGACAAGGATATAAATCCTTCTACTCTTCAGGCTCTGCAAAACCTAGGTGGGTATACCTTTGATGCTTAGAATTATACCTATTACACACCTATGACAGCATCAACATAAACAAATAGATCTCACCAGGGCTCTAAAACAAGTAGTTTATTGCAGATGGGCTACATCTACACATAAAACTCAGCTATGCTTGAGCATGAGATAGATGAAACATTTCAAAACATAACATAAACTAAAGATATTCTGATTTTTTATTTTAAGTCTCTGAGAAAACCCCAATTATTTGCAAGATCAGTGCCTTATCTAAGGGCAACAAAGTCATACACCAAACTGAAAATGAACACCTCTATTGCAAATCCAATTTACTAAGAAAGATATCCCTATATTAATGCTTGACATTAATACATTCTAATTTGAAATAGAGGATCGTACATATCTAGACATTATCTTGAATCCAAAATGATTGCTCATAGAATTTAAACTCTTCCTTGAAGAGTACCTGAAAACAACCCTTACACTCCCACTTTGAGAGGACAACCTCAAACTCCCTTGAAGACTGGATTTATTGAAAATAGAGAATGCTTAGAGACAATCCAATAAATTGTGTATATGCCTTACACATACATGACCTGCAACAAAACATTTACAGCAAGAAGATACTCTATTATTGAAAGAAAAGCCTTGCCTTGTACAATCTTGAAGAAAACTCAGAATTGGAAGCCATGAAAATATGGAGCCACTCTCCAAATTTCTGGAACCCTTACAAAATGAGAAGAATTGGGAATAAGAAGGAGAGAGAAGAAAATCAAATCTGCAACTGAAATTGCCAAGTGTCTCCTCTCTAACTGAATTTCATTCCTGTCAAAACTTCTCCCAAAATATCTAATCTTGGTCAAAATTGACTACATAATTGGATTCTTCACACTGAGAGCTTTTCGAAAACATATAATACTTCATATTTTGGCCAAAAATACAGCCCTAGGCGAATTAATCCTTCCAATGTGCACAATCATTTAAATTTTTGAATTTTCTCTATAGTCAGAACTATATCATTAACATGATTTTAATTTTAATTTTTGCCTCCCCTTTGGTCCTGACACTTTGCCATGTGGTGGGACCTGATTGGCTGATGGGGTTGATTGGACGCCACCTGGGATGACACCTCATCACTGCCATGTCATCCGCTTTGTCACTGCCACTTGGCCACCACGTGTACACCACCTCAGTGCCACATCATCGCCACCTAGGCACCACCTCTGCACCACATCATCGCCATCATGATAGGACCTACTTGCTAGACATCTGACTGTACCTGCCACGTCATCACCACCTAGACTTCGCCATTTTGCATTTCACATTTCGCCATTTCGCGACCTCTAACGGGTGAGCATCTACGGGCTCCGAAATCGCACAGACCGTCAGATCAACCCAAACTTGCTCCATCTTTACCACTGCTGCATTTTTGCCAAACCATTTCGCCATTTCGTAGGGCTTAACTCGTGTGCATCTCGCCTTCGTGAAGTCATGTCGACCGTCGATCCATCTAGAACATGCTCGCTGGTTAAGTCGGTCTTTCTCTGCAAAATTTTGCCCATCTGCCTCAGGAAGCGTACCTACGTGGGGTCCACCTGGTTGCCGCTCAGTCACCACCTCTAGTCACCTTAGGATCCACACCCATGTGTGTGGGGTCTGCCTTGGGCGCCCAATAGCACCATCTGTCAAAAGCCCAGATGGCTTTGACATTATAGATGTGTGGGCTTTTGTATATAAATACCAAAAAACCTCATCGCCCAGCCAATGTGGGATAAAACGTTTTGCCTGGGACTACAATTTTTTGAAGGTTTTCTATTGAGTGCATTTGCCTAGAAGTTTTAAATTCCTTCCAAACACCATGCTAAGGAGGAATCGGTCATCACCTGACATTTTGCCTTTACTTGGAGCTTCATAGCTAGTTTTTGTAACCATTCTATTGGATTCTCTTAAAATTGGGTACGCTCTTCAAAGATACTCGAACAAATCATTAGTAAGGAGAAATGTCCAAGGAAATCACAAACTCTAAAATATTGATGTGTACCACCAGGTTCACAGAATTCCATTGCAAAAACTAGATGATAAGAGTATGACAAATATACTCCATGGACCTTTGTAATACTCCCACCCATAATGCCTTATCTCTTCATCTTATTCTGTGAGGTGAGTCACCAAGAACACCAATTTAACTTCAAACATAAGTAATCTTTATGAGAGTGCCGAGAAAGGATATAAATGATTAAGTGCCTCTTTCAAAACCAGTTCGATGTGGTAAAATCTCTAAAGCTATGGAGATAAGTCTCTATCTCTTTCCTTGACTTTTCCCATTGTTTTCAACTCTCTTCTCAACATCCACCACAACAGGTGAGGACTTGGGCAGCACATGGGAGTGAGGGAACATTGCATTTTCTTGTGTTTTAACTGCTTTCTTCACATGCCACATGAGAATAGCTGAAGACTTCTATAGTCTTTTCCAACATCAGGCAAAGGGGAGCTAACACTAGTAGAAGCATTTGTTTTGAAAGGTTTCGAAACCCCCTTTTCACCAGCCACAACACGTGAGGGGAGAACCTGCCATGATGCCACTTCATCAATGGCCTTTGTCCATGCCACATAGTCCATGCACTTTGCAAACTGGATTTGCCTGTTTGTTCTAATTGCTGCTCCCTATTCTCCATGTCACACAGAGGAAGGGGAGTGCTGCTGTTTTCATTTGCTAACTTTCTGTTTATGGCAGCCTTTGGCATCTTCCCTTCCCCATGTTATACACTCCAACACCTTCTCCTAGTTTTTTTGAATTGAGTCATCCTGGATGTAAGAGATTACAGGTGCATTTCTATCATCTTTAGCAAGTTGCACCAAGCTACTTGATTTCAAATGCATCTGGTGGTTGTTAAATGCAGAATGTGCTTGCCTATATTTCATGTCCATAATTGAAGAATTTGGAAACACCACATCATCACCCATACTTGAGTAGTCAATGTTTGCAAAATGTACCCCTTTGGGCCTATCTTGAACCATTGGTTTTGGGTGGTCAAATCTAACAGATACATTGTCTAACCTTTCTAGTTGATTCAAATGGCATTTCGAACCTGATGCTTCATCACTTTTTTACTTGATAATATATATTGGTAAATTTGACATTCTTTCTGAATTATTTGAGGTTTGTGACTAGAATGCAAGATACACATCCATAAATCCATAAATGACAAGTAACTGAAGTTATCTCTCACCATCCCATTAGCGAATTGCAGTCAAGCCAGATCGGGCCCCAAAGTGGGTCTGACTAAAAAAAAATTCATTTTCATACAACTGACCTCTGAAATTCTTCACAAACCTCAAACATACCTTTGGAAATGATCGACATTATTTTCGGATCATCAGACTGCATTTTACAACTTTCAGGCACTTACGTCACATTTTCGCATTTAATTGCAAAGACGTAATTTTCAAACTATTCTACAAGGTCATACTCAGGCTTTGTTGATGAGGAAGTGGTGTTTTTAGCTGGAGCACCTTGCAAAGTGAATTTACCTCGATGAGATGTAACATTACATTTAGAGGTAGGTTCGGAAGAGGATCCAATTCCTTTCAGGATGATTTTGGGTCTTTGGGTAGAATTCGTAGGCGTTTTGTCCTTGATGATAATGGCAGAGACATATTGTCCATTGAAATGTGATTGATAGTTGAATCATAGTTATAAGATGCTTTGGTATAGTTGGTTTGGTAATCTATGGCTTTAGCTTTTCCCTTGTCATGTTTTGGGAATGGTTCCTTAAACATCTCATGTTCTTGATTAGATGAGTGTCCTTTAATCTCAATGTCACCTCTATCAATAAGATCTTGTATGATGTTCTTCAGTCAATGGCAATTTCCTGTCTTATGACCCTTGCTCTTATGAAATTCACAATACTCATCATCATTCCACCAATTTGGTTTGACCTTTGGCTCATATGGAGCAAAATCTAGAATTTTTATTATCTTGTTTGCCACTAGCTTCTTGAAAACTGATTCTAGTGGTTCTCCCAATGGAGTGTACTTCCTTCGTGATTTGGAAGTTGCTTGTGTATTCACCTAATTGTTTGTAGAACTTGATCCAGAAAAAAATGATTTTGGGTCGTACTGTATTGGCATCCACAACACCATCATTAACTGTGTTCTTGTTTTCATTCCAAAATTTTGGCTTGTCTTTTCCTTTATAGTCCTCTTTGTTTTCTTTGAATATTTTGATGATGCCTTGCTCAATTAGGACCTTCTCTATTGCTAAGCCTTTTTCAATGATGTCCTTGAAGGTGGACAAGCAAGCTTTTCTTAGGTCATAACCAATGTCTTTGTTAACATTTTGGGTGAACATCTCTACCATTTTTTTTTGTGGAATTTCACAAGAGCATCTACTAGCTAGATTCCTCCATCTTTGTAAAAATGATGAAAAATATTCTCCATCCTTTTGCTTGGTGTTGCACAAACTGGTGACTGATATGTCTGTCTCTATGTTGTATGAGAAATGTTGAATAAATGCCTCTGCTAAGTCACCCCATGACTTAATACTAGGTGGAAGTTGGGAGAACCATTCCATAGCTTGATCACCTAAGCTTTGTGAGAATAATCTCATCAAATATGTCTCTTTTGCTGCTACCTCAATGCAAGCTGTGAAAAATTGTCTTATGTATGCCTTAGGATCCCCTTTTTCTCTATACTTATCGAACTTAGGTGTCACAAAATGTGTAGGAAATGGAGGCATTGGAATGCTCTTGTGAAATGGATAAGGACATATGTCTCTCATTGTGTAAGCTGGCTTCAGTGTATTTATGTCCTCCATTTTCTTTTGTAAATCCTTGATTTGCTGTTCCAAATTGCTCTTAGGTGGAGATCGACTTCTTGGACCATACCCCATGCCTGAACCACAAGGTGGAGGAGCATGTTGCATATATGGATGATATTGATCATACACATGTTCATATGGAGGAGGTCTATAATGATGTTGTGAATATCGACCAGTTGGTATAGAGTCATGTTGAGGAATGGAATATCTGCTTTGTCCATGTATATCATACTCTATAGGAATGTCATGTGTTTGTTCTAGTGTGTTGCCCCCAAATTTGACGCAAGGTTTCCTTGGGTCCAAATTTTGAGCCTGCCTTTGAATATCCAATTGCTTTGGTGGTTGATCCTTAGAATTGGTATGTGATTGAGCATATTTTTCTGCATAAGACTTCCATAATGGTCTGTGAAGGTGAGTATCATATGCTTGACCATGTGTGTATGGGACCTCGGGTTTTTGAAACAAAGATGATGGTGATTCAGGCACCATATGTGGTCCTCTATTGCCTCCACTATTAGGCCTCCTTTGATCCATGTTGGAGTGAGATTGTTGCAAAGGTTGATTTTCCATTATTTGAGACATGTCAAAATCATGAGAGATCTTGGCTCCACTATGTGCCATCACTTGTAAGAAATGTATATGGTGATCAATAATGTTGAAAGGTTATAATGAATTCAACCACAAAACCCTAGCCTAACAACAACAAAGATCCACCATGACATATGAAGATTACCTAAGACTATGAAAATCAAATGAAATCACAAAGATTATACCATCACATGTCCAATAGGGTTTGGATCTCCATTCTTCCTATCTACATTAATCTTGCTTGATATATTTGCTCTCAGATTTTATGTATGCACAAGAGCTCAACAAAGAATGAAAATGTGGTTGCATCTCTAGGATGGCCTTGACTTTTGTTGGATCATCTTTGATTCCTCTTTTTGAGACAATGAATCCCAAGAGCTTCCCAGAGGTTACTCCAAAGACACATTTATTGGGGTTTAATCTTACTTTATACTTTTCCAACCGATCAAAGATGACTGAAAGTATGTCCAAATGTGTATCTCTATCTATTGATTTACCCAAGAGGTCGTCAACATAATCTTCCACAGTAATGTGCATGAGATCATGAAAGATAGTAGTCATTGCTCTTTGATATGTAGCGCCTGCATTTTTTAGCCCAAAGGGCATGACATTCCAGCAAAAGGTTCCCCAAGGACAAGTAAATGTCATTTTGTGTTGATCCTCAGATGCAATTTTTATTTTTATTGTACCAAAAAATCCATCCATCAAAGATAACATCGCATGACCTGCTATGAGATCAACAATCAAATCAAAATTTGGTAATAGAAAATCATCCTTAGGACAAACTTTGTTGATGTCTCTAAAATCTGTACATATTCTAATACTACTATCTGGTTTACTGACAAGCACTAAGTTGGAGATCCATTCGAGATAATCAATTGGGTGTATGAATTCAACATCCAATAATTTCTCAAGCTCTACTTTGACTAATAATGCCACTTGTGGATGCATCTTTCTTAATTTCTATTTCACTTGTTTTTCCCCCGGTTTAACTGTCAAATGATGCATTACCAAATCAAGATCCAATCTAGGCATATCAACATATGACCATGCAAAGTTGATATGTTGTTCTGTGAAGAAACTTATGAACTTTGACCTTTCTGACTCTGTCAAAGATTGAGCCAGGAATATGTTGTGTGGAACTTCTTCTGTGCTAATGTTTTTTTTGATAGTCTCCTCTACCAACATGGATGACTTTTCCTCATATGATGCTGGGAGAATGTCGAGCCTTCCATCCTCAGGTGCCTCAGAGAGGTTTTCGCCCTCAGATATGTCCTTTCTTTTTACTTTTTTGGGGTCAGACAACGCCACAATGTGGTTTTCTCCATAAGACCCTTGATTTGTTTTTATTTTTATATTTTTGTGACTGGAAGGCCCGACACCCTCACCAAAATATACCACGCTATTGATTTCTATAGTGTATCTCACTTTATGGTCCCCAGGGGGAAGATCATCTCATATGCCAAGATAGTCAATAAAAGCTTCATCATTTTGGAATGTGTCAAACTGTACAGGTCCTTCATGGTCCCAGTCAATAAGTTGGTGGTGAACAAGGGGAAGGCCTTTGATGTCTTTGAAGTTAGCGAGGCTAAGAGTGAAGATGCAGTTATATTTAGGTATGTAGAGGTAGTTATCAAGGTCATCATTGGCACTCTTCTCATTAGTCTTGATCGTGAATGAATCTAGATTATCATTACTAGTACCGCATTCTGGGACAGGTGTTCTCGTTCTATGTGATTTTGACCTAGAACCTAGAGGCAAGGACTATATGGGATCCTCCGGGGTTGTTTCTTGACCAACTTTAAATTTTCTATAAAATTCCTCTTCTTCTGTGGGTTCACCTGGTTCTCAGAATGTCTCGGTGAGCTCATAGTCATTGGTGGATTTGTCTGAACCCCATTCCCATTCATTGGAGTCTGTGGAATAGCAATTTTCTTGTTGAATTTTGGCAACTTTGATTTGTAATGCTTCTTCTATCTTTTGAGTGTGGACCTTCGAAGTCATGAAACCAAGTCCCTTCGAGTGCTCCTTTTTGAATGTCAATTCAGGTTGTAAAGGTTCAATGATGCCTTCCTTTCTTAAGCCAAGAGGGCTTTTTCCATCATACCCAAATTTTTGTAGGATCTTGAATCCTTTGCCATACTTTTCACATGGTATGCTAATGTGATCTTGTATATCATTTTCAAGGTCTTTGCAAAGCATTTTGTATAAGTCTTCCTCTTCTATCTCACCCCATTTTTGGAAGATTGTAGGATCCCATTTAAGTATAATGATAGCTACCCACTTAGTAGGATGTGGTCGTCCATATTCTTTTGGTGAACTCATGACTTGTTGTAAGTACATGGTTTGATTCAAAGTGTATTCACCCATGCCCTTGTCCTGGAATTTGCCTTTAAGCTCACCTTGTTTTGATGTCAAAGGTTTTAATGATTCAGGATCAACATATGCAGAAGAAGGAACAACTTCCCTATTACTTGGAATGATCGTCTCAATTTTTGGTCTCAAGTTATTGTAGTATATGAATGGATTAGGATCACAATTAACTGTTATTTCAACTCCATTGTGAGGAAACTTAATGCATTGGCGATATGTAGATGGGACTGCTCTCATTTCATGAATCCAAGGACATCCTAGTAAGATATTATATGTAAGATCTAGGTCTAGGACTTGACAAACCACATCCTTTGTAACTAGCCCAACTCTGAGAGGCAAGGTGACTGTGCCCTTGGATGAACACTCTTCATCATCATATGCCTTGATGGTAATTTTGTTTGTAGAATTCATAGCTTTATCAGAATATCCCAATTATTTAATAGTGCTCAATGTACAAATGTTGAGACCAGCTCCTCCATCTATCAGGACTCATTTTATTCAATGTTTGTGTATGAAGGCTTCAATGTGTATTGGTGCATTATGTGGCTGACTTATGGAGGCATCGTCGACTTCTATGAATGTAAGGGAGTGTGGAATGGAAAGGTATCCCACCATGGCTTGAAATTGGTCCATGTTCAAATTAGTAGGAACAACAGTGTCTCAAGATTTTATCAAGAATGGCTTTATGTGCGGGGGATATGCGTAAGAGTTCAAGGATGGAGATAAGCGCGGGTGTCTTCCCTAACTGTTCTACAAGATCATACTCAAGCTTGGTTGATGAGGAAGCAATGTTTTTAGTTGGAGCACCTTGCAAAGTGAATTTACCTCGATGAGTTGTAACATTACATTCAGAGGTAGGTTCGGAAGAAGATCCGATGCCTTTTAGGACAATCTTGGGTCTTTGGATAGAAGTCTCGGGCATTTTATCCTTGATGATAATGGTAGAGACATAATTGTCCATCAAAATGTAATTGATAGTTTAATCATAGTTATAAGATGCTCTGGTATAGTTGGTTTGGTCATTTGTGGCTTTAGCTTTTCCCTTGTCATGCTTTGGGAATGGTTCTTTAAACATCTCATGTTCTTGGTTAGATGAGTGTCCCTCGATCTCAATGTCACCTCTATCAATGAGATCTTGTATTATTTTCTTTAGTCGATGACAATCTCCTATCTTATGACCCTTGCTCTTATGAAATTCACAATACTCATTGTCTTTCCACCAATTTGGTTTGACCTTTGGCTCATATGGAGTAAAATCTGGATTTGTGATTATCTTGTTTGCCACTAGCTTTTTGAAAATGGACTCAAGTGGTTCTCCCAATGGAGTTACTTCCTTCATGACTTGGAAGTTGTTTAAGTATTCACTTGATTGTTTGTAGAACTTGATCTAGAAAAAATGATTTTTGGTCGTACTGTATTGGCATCCACAACACCATCATTGACTGTGTTCTTGTTTTTATTCCAAAATCTTGGCTTATCTTTTCCTTTAAAGTCATCTTTATTTTCTTTGAATATCTTAATGACTCCTTGTTCAATTAGGACCTTGTCTGTTGCTAAGCCTTTTTCAATGATGTCCTTGAAGGTGGACAAACAAGCTTTTCTTAGGTCATAACCAATGTATTTGTTAACATTTTGGGTGAACATCTCTACCATTTGTTTTTGTGGAATTTCACAAGAGCAGCTGCTGGCTAGATTTCTCCATCTTTGTAAAAATGATGAAAAAGATTCTCTATCCTTTTGCTTGGTGTTGCACAAACTGGTGACTGATATGTCTATCTCTATGTTGTATGAGAAATGTTGGATAAATGCCTCTGCTAAGTCACCCCATGACTTAATTCCAGGTGGGAGTTGGGAGAACCATTCCATAGCTTGATCACCTAAGCTCTGTGGGAATAATCTCATCAAATATGTCTCTTCTATAGCTACCTCAATAAGAGCTCTAAAAAATTGTCTTATGTGTGCCTTAGGATCCCCTTTTCCTCTATACTTATCAAACTTAGGTGTCATGAAATGTGTAGGAAATGGAGGCATTGGAATGCTCTTGTCAAATGGATAAGGACATATGTCTCTCATTGTGTAAGTTGGCTTCAGTGTATTTATGTCCTCCATTTTCTTTTGCAAATCCTTGATTTGCTGTTCCAAATTGCTCTTAGGTGGAGATCGACTTCTTGGACCATACCCCATTCTTGAACCATCGGGTGGAGGAGCATGTTGCATATATAGATGTTATTGATCATACACATGTTCATATGGAGGAGGTTTATAATGATGATGCATATACAGACCAGTTGGTATAGAGTCATGTTGAGGAATGAAATATCTGCTTTGTCCATGTATACCATACTCTATAGGAATGTCATGAGTTTGTTCTAGTGTGTTGCCCCCAAATTTGACACGGGGTTTCCTTGTGTCCAAATTTGGAGCATGCCACTAGATATCCTATTGCTTTGGTGGTTGATCCTTAGCATTGGTATGTGATTGAGCATATTTTTTTCCATAATGATAACTCAATGATTAATAGATAGTACTAACCCAGTACTGAGAGGGGGGGGTGAATCAGTACAGACAAAAATACAGTCCTAAACCGGTTTGACAGCAGACACTTCAAATGACTGGCAAAAAGTGACACCGGTTTGAAACATAGTGTAACTGGTAAAGCTAAGAATGACTAAGACATGCATTAACCGGTTACTCACTTAGCTTTTCACTCAACTCAAGACTACACTACCATTTCACCCTTATGCATAAATGGGTAATCTATCATCGGATCACAATAACAACTAGTTCAACATGTTTTATTTACAGGCATTAAACACAGAACCATCATATGCTTGACAAACAATAGGAAAGAATCACAAGATAAAAGCATCACACATGACACGCATATTTTTCATGTAGAAACCCAACTGGGAAAAACCACAGTGGGGATGAATACCCACAAGCTATTTTTGAACTCTTTAGAAGTTCGCTCTGTTAGGAGCCTTGTCCAGTTAGAGACATTAAAATAGGTTCTGCTAGGAACCAATCCTATTATAGATCACCCGGTTAAGGGATGGCTACAATACTCAGTTAAGGGTTAAACCTTGTTAAAGGTTACCTTGTTAGAGGATTTCAAGAACTCAATAGCTAAAGGATTTTGAACTCAATAGCTTTGAATTACCCTGTTAAAGGATTTTCAGCAAGCCGGTTAAGGCTACCTTGTTAAGGGATTTTCCAACTGTTGAGGTGGTTAGAGATCAACAGGTATTACAATGATCCGGTAACAGCACTCAATGCCAATGTAGATCCACTTAAGCTCCTCTTCACCTTCTGCACTTACACTCTGCAAGTATCACTTCTCTCCTTTTGGTCTGGCAAGAATCACATATCCCTTCTCTTGGATACACACACAACTTTTGCTAACAACCTCAGAAAGAGACACAACATCGACCTTATAGGAAAATAGATAGGCCGATAGCATAAACCCTAAACCCTAAACCTGTTAGGTTAAGGAATTCAAATAGTTCAATCCTGACCGTTGAGAACACTCCATTAATTGCAACAATATTTATCCAATCTCAAGACATTCTCCATCATCCATTTCACCGATTTCATGGCGGTTGATAACCCATCACATGTAATCACCATTTTACAGACTTTGCATATTCCTGAGGTAGATAGGAACAATCTCCTTCATGCAAGATCCTTCACGCGCACAAGGCTGACGTGGCAACATGATCTGTTCTTTGTTATAATGCTAACTCATCACACAATGTCACCGGTTGAGCCACACAGGCTTGAAGCACTTCAACCAGAAACCTTGAAGTTGAGACTACCAACCGGTAGTCATACAACACTTCCATGTGCTAGTTCCCATAACCATATGCCAGTTCACCTTGAACAAGCACATCACTTCACCTTGGCACAAATACCAGTTCACAGTGTTATACGAGTTCTCTCATATGCCAATTCTCACCTCTTCAGCATATTGACATCAATGACAACATACAATGTCATTATGTCCTCATACCGGTTCACATAATGCCAACAATCTCCCCCTTTGGCATTGATGGAAATATACAAAGATATCTCTCCACTTCACATCTTCTCCCCCAATTTTAGCAGATATCTTCTTCATTTCACATCTTCTCCCCCTTTGACAACAATGCCAAAGTGGAGGCACAAGCTTCCTTGTTCCATTATGTTGCTCCCCCTGAGGAGTAGCATCCTACAACACATCAATCCAAAATAAATTTGACTATGCAATACCTGACTGATGTGGAACATATGCTTTTAGTTTACCTCTTGAAGGGGCAACATCCCTAATTCACCTCTTAAGTACATAAATGTAGTCTTTGGGAGAGGCTTAGTGAATATGTCTGCTAACTGCTCCTTACTGGAAACATGTTCCAGTGCAATCTCTTTGTTCTGAACCTTTTCCCTCAAGAAATGATACTTAAGCTCAAAGTGCTTGGTTCTAGAATGTAAAACCGGATTCTTGGAGATATTAATTGCACTAGTATTGTCACAAAATATACTTATCGTTTCAGATACAGGAACTTTGAAGCCATTTAATACATGCTTCATCCAAATTATCTGAGTGTAGTTCATGAAAGCTACAACATACTCTGCTTCCGCTGTAGACTGAGAGATACAACTCTGCTTCTTACTCATCCATGAGACTAGTCTACCACTAAGAAAGAATGCACCACCAGTTGTGCTTTTCCAGTCATCTATATTGCCTGCCCAATCAGCATCTGTGTATACTTTCAAGTTGAAATCCTTGCTATAAGGATACCATAATCCATAGTCAATAGTTCCCTTTAGATACCTAAGAATCCGCTTGACTGCAACCAAGTGAGATTCTCTTGGGATTTTCTAGAATCTTGTAGTAATGCCAACTGCATGTGCAATATCTGGTCTGCTATGCACTACATAATGCAACTTACCAATCATTGATCGGTATTCCTTCTCATCAACCAATTCTGAGTCATCTTCTTTAGATAGTTTACAACCTGTCACCATCAGAGTACTAACCGGTTTTCTATCTTCCATGCCAAAGGTCTTCAACACCTCTTTGACATACTTGGACTGAGTGATAAAGATTCCATCCTTCATCTGCACGATCTCCAGTCCAATGAAAAATTTAATCTCCCCTATGAGTGACATTTCAAACACTTTCTTCATCTCATCTGCAAACTCATGACTCATCTTGTCATCTCCACCAAAGATAATGTCATCAACAAATACCTCATAGATCAGGATCTGATCTCCTTCAGACTTCAAGTAGATATTACTATCTTCACTTGTTCTCTCAAATCCAATCTTCACAAGATGAGAATGCAGACATTCATACCATGCCCTAGGTGCCTGCTTTAGTCCATATAAGGCTTTATGTAGCCTACATACCATGTCACTGTCTTTAGATAGGGAAAACCCATCTGGTCGCTCAATATACACCTCCTCTTCAAGTACACCATTTAGGAATGCAGATTTTACATCCATTTGATATACTTTGAAACCTTTAAAAGCTGCATATGCAAGAACCATGCATACTCCTTCCAATCTGGCTACAGGAGTAAAGGTTTCTCCATAGTCTTCTCCTTCTTCTTGAGCATATCCTTTGCACACTAATCTGGCTTTATTCCTAATCACTATGCCATCCTCATTTAGATTATTTCTGAAAACCCATTTAGTACCAATGACATTTTTGTGCTCTGGTCTGGGTACCAAAGACCATGTACCATTTTTCTCTATCTGGTCAAGTTCCTCTTCCATTGCCTTGATCCAGTCTTCATCCTTATGTGCCTCTTTGAATGATTTAGGCTCAAATTCAGAGATCATACAAGATTTTTCTCTAACCTTTCTTCTTGTAAGGATTCCTGCATCCTTATCTCCTATGATCTACTTAGTATCATGATTCAGCTTGACATACCGAGGAATGGTCTTGATAGATTCCTCTTTCTTTTCTTCTTCATCCTCATCTCCATCAGTATCAACATCTATATTTGCTGGTGTAGGAACATTGTTACTGGTACTCGGTTGGTTGTCAACCAGTTCCTAGAGGGTTGCAACTGATTCATTTACCACTTGCTCACTGTCAATTTCCTTAGTTTTCTCAAAGGTTTCATCAACTCTTACATTGATGCTTTCCATATTTCTCTAAGTCCTATTGTTGAAACACTTGAGAGCTTTTCTCTTGGTATAATATCCTAGGAATATTCCCTCATCACATTTCGCATCAAATTTGCTCTGGTATTCACTCCTCTTGATGTAACATTTGCTACCAAACACTCTAAAGTAGCTGACCACAGGTGTCTTACTGGTCCAATACTCATAAGGAGTTTTATCCTTACTTTTCTTGATGAGTACCCGGTTCATTGTGTAGACTGCATTGCTCACCGCTTCTCTCCAAAAGGTGTGAGCTACCTTTCCTTGAATCAAGATGGTTCTAGCTGCTTCAACCACAGTTCGGTTATTCCTCTCTGCTAGGCCATTCTGATGTGGAGTCCAGGGGGCAAACAATTCCCTCTTGATGCCATGTTCTTCATAGTACTTATTGAATTCACCAGAAGTGAATTCCCCTCCTTGATCAGTTCTCAGGCACCTAATCCTTTTACCACTTTCCTTCTCCACTAATGCTCTGAAAGCTTTGAACTTTACAAAGGCTTCAGACTTGTCTTTCAAGAATGTGACCAACATCATTCTTGAGTAATCATCAGTGAGAATCACGAAGTACCTATCACCCTGCACACTTCTAGTTTTCATAGGACCACACAAATCGGTATGCACAAGATCAAGCAAGTTGTCAGCAGTGAAAGATTTACCTTTAAAGGTTGTGGAAGACATTTTTCCCAATTGACACTCTCTACACAAGGTATTATCTAGTTTTCTTAGCACTAGAAACCCTCTAACTACCTTGATCTTACTAGCCTTCACAATATTATCAAAGTTTACATGGCAGAGTCTCCTATGCCATATCCAACTATCATCAAATTTAGCCATAAGACATGTACTTATATTTGCATTAAGCTGAAATAGGTTACCTTTGGTTTGCATGCCGATGGCCACCAATTCACCATTCTTTCCTTTGATTCTACAAACTCCATTCTTGAATTCTAGAGTGAGGCCATTGTCATTCAGTTGGGCAACACTCAGAAGGTTGTGTCTAAGACCATCAATCTAATACACATTGTCAACACTACTCTTTCCATTCAGAGAGATGGACCCTCTGCATTTGACCATGCATGGTGCATCATTGCCAAAGTGAACCACACCACCATCATACTCCTCCAATGATAGAAACTTGTTGCAGTCACTAGTCATATGGTGAGAATAGCCACTGTCAATGATCCACTCATTGGAATTATCAAACTGGGAGACAAGAGCCTTCTTGTTTGACACATCTTACTTGACAGCAACAAACACAATATCTTCATTTTCTTCATCCTCTGATTCTTCATCTATGACACCTTCATCAACTGCCACAAAATAGTTTCTCCAGTTTCCTTCTTTGAATCTCTTGAACCTTTCCGGTTTGTCCTTGTTGTCGCCATTAGGATAGTTTACAACAATATGTCCTATTTGGTTACAAGAGAGGCATTTCAAAGGTATCTTACCTCTATATTTATCGATTCCTTTTGGAAGTTTCTTGGAAAGGAGAGCTTCAAATGCCATCAGAATCTCCTCATCATCCATTTCTCTACCTTGTCTTGGTTCACCACTAGTGCTAGCTTCTTTTCCTTTTCTGGATGGTACTGCAGAAGTTTTAAAAGCCGATTCAGTCTTTTGAACATTGCCATCGAAACTATTTACCTCATAGGCTATCAACTTTGCAATGATGGAGTCTAGGGATACCTTAGTCTTGTCTATTGATCTTAGCTCTTGAATAGCAGCAACCCTTATTGCATAGACCAACAATAGGGATTTCAGGACTTTGCTTACCACAGTGGCATCTTCTATTTTGCCACCTGCACTCTTGATATCTCCAACAATGGTTTTGATTCTTATTCCATATTGTTGAATGGTCTCACCTTCAACCATCCGCGTATCTTCAAACTTCCCTCTAAGGCTTTCTTCCTTAGCCTGTTTTACATGCTCATCACCGCCATAGATATTTTCAAGAGTATCCCATACCTCTTTGGGATTTACCTTATCCTAAACATCAATAAACTCAATGTTAGATAAACTACTAATCAAGGCTTCCATGACTTGCCCATTCTCCTGCATCTCTCTCTTTTGGTCATCAGTAAGGGTACCGGTAGGAGCAACATAGGCAGTCTCAACATAGCTCCAGTGTTGAGCACCCATGCTTCTGATGTATATCTTCATTCCATCTTTCCATATACTGAAATTTTCTCTATTAAACTTTGGACCTTCCCTCTTCATCATTAGACTGGGATCTTTACCTCAACTGGTTAAGCTTATAACACAAAGGACCTGGAGGTTGCTCTGATACCAATTGGTAACTCAATGATGAATAGATAGTACTAACTCGGTACTGAGAGGGGGAGGTGAATCAGTATAGACAAAAATACAGTCCTAAACTGGTTTGACAATAGACACTTCAAATGACTAGCAAACAGTGACACCAGTTTGAAAAAGAGTGCAACCGATAAAGCTAATAATGACTAAGACAAGCATTAACCGGTTACTCACTTAGCTTTTCACTCAACTCAAGATTACACTACCATTTCACCCTTATGCATAAATGGGTAATCTATCATCAGATCACAATAATAGCTAGTTCAACATGTTTTATTGATAGGCATAAAACACAAAACCATCATATGCTTGATAGACAATAGGAAAGCATCACAAGATAAAATCATCACACATGAGACACATATTTTTCATGTGGAAACCCAACTAGGAAAAACCATGGTGGGGATGAATACCCACAAGCTATTTTTGAGCTCTTTAGAAGTTCACTCTGTTAGGAGCCTTGTTCAGTTAGAGACATTACAATAGGTTCTGCTAGGAACTGATCTTGTTAGAGATCACTCGGTTAAGGGATGGCTACAATACCTGGTTAAGGGTTAAACCCTGTTAAAGGTTACTTTGTTAGAGGATTTCAAGAACTCAATAGCTAAAGGATTTCAAACTCAATAGCTTTGAATTACCCTATTAAAGGATTTTCAGTAAGCTGGTTAAGGCTACCTTGTTAAGGGATTTTCCAACTGTTGAGGTGGTTAGATATCAACAGGTATTACAATGATCTGGTAACAACACTCAATGCTAATGTAGATCCGCTTAATCTCCTCTTCACCTTCTGCACTTACAATCTACAGGTATCACTTCTCTCCTTTTGGTCTGGCAAGAATCACCTATCCCTTCTCTTGGATACACACACAACTTTTGCCAACAACCTCAGAAAGAGACACAACATCGACCTTATAGGAAAATAGATAGGTCAATAGCATAAAACCTAAACCCTAAACCTGTTAGGTTAAGGAATTCAAACGGTTTAGTCCTGACTGTTGAGAACACTCCATTAATTGCAACAGTCTTGATCCAATCTCAAGACATTCTCCATCATCCATTTTCACTGATTTCATGGCCGTTGATAACCCATCACATGTTATCACCATTTTACAGACTTCGCATATTCCCAAGGTAGATAGGAACAATCTCCTTCATCCAAGATCCTTCACGTGCACAAGGCTGACGTGGCAACATGATCTGTTCTTTTTTACAATGCTAACTCATCACACAATGTCACTAGTTGAGCCACACAAGCTTGAAGCACTTCAATCAGAAACCTTGAAGTTGAGACTACCAACCGCTAGTCATACAACACTTCCATGTGCTAGTTCCCATAACCATATGCCGGTTCACCTTGAACAAGCATACCGCTTCACTTTGGCACAAATGTCGGCTCACAGTGTTATACCATTTCTCTCATATGTCAGTTCTCACCTCTTTAGCATATTGACATCAATGACAACATACAATGTCATTATGTCCTCATACCGGTTCACATAATGCCAACACATAAGACTTCGATAATGGTCTGTGAAGGTGAGTGTCATATGCTTGACGATGTGTGTATGGGACCTCTGGTTTTTGAAACAAAGATGATGGTGATTCAGGCACAAGATGTGTTCCTCTAGTGCCTCCACTATTAGGCCTCCTTTGATCCATGTTGAGGTAAGGTTGTTGCAAAGATCGATTTTCCATTATTTGGGACATGTTGAAATCATGAGGGATCTTGGCTCCACTTTGTGCCATCACTTGTAAGAAGTGTTGTCTATCTCTCCTCATTATTTCCTCAACCAATCGATTGAAATGGGGATTCATAATGATGTCTTCCACTTCTGCTAAATGTAATGAAAAGTTGTCCATATTGTCATTGTGTGTATCATTGTTGTTTATAGTATCCATGTTCTCAACATTTGGAATGTTTCTATAGGCATCCATGTCAGGTAATGTAGTATGATCAGAATTGAAAATGATATCATTGTCATATTCATAGGAACTCATGTTTGCAGACTCTTGAGCCTCTTTACTTTCTCTCCTACATTTTTGGGAATGGGTTTCAACCATGAACTAGGTATTGACCAAGATGTGTGAGACTAGATAAAAATGGAAAGAGTATGGAAGACTAAGAGTTGGATGGAATGTAAATGAATCTAAGGTGTACTTGCAATGTCCAAAGTGTAAGACCAAGTATGTATGTAGTAGAGTAGGTGTGGCTTCCAAAGAGATGATAGTTTCTCTTGATGAGGTAAGTTGACCTTGACTCTAAGTAAGACCAAATGAGACCCAAAGGTGATAGACCTTGATGAGGGACCACTTAGCAAAATGTTGTTGTATGTAATGTGTTGACAAAGTATGATGAGGACAAGCAAGTGACCTTTTGACTCAAGTTTAGACAAATGTGAATGTAATGTAAGGTGTAAAGCAATGATGGACTTTGTGAGACCCAAAGACAAGCTGAATGCTAGATGAAAAACCCAGAGAGATAACCTAGGAAGCTCAATAAGTCTGAAATTGACTGTTCTTGTTTGCTGAATTATGAAAGTTTTCAATCCTGAACACAGATGTGCCTGTATACTTCATAGATGCGCTTAGACGACACAGACACTATTCTGTCGGACACAGACATGTTTTTGAGATGTTGAAAATGCAAAGTTGCTCAAAAGACATAGACACATTTCTGCCCTTCACAGACATGGTTATATGACACAAACGTGGTTCTGTCAGACACAGACGTGTTTTTGAAAACTTTGTGTGATTTTTTCCAATTTGTGAAGTTGTTTTGTTGTGATTAAATCTGAATGTTTAACTGTTTTTCATGACAAGAGGAAACAATGTTGATGAGGACTCAATGTTTGCAAGTGTTTAGGCTCCAAAATGACTCCAAAAAAAAAAAGTGTGTTGTTTGATGTAAAATTGTTTTGCATACACTTGAAGACACAAAAGACACAATGTTTTGATGTTTGGTCTTGAATGTTTGATTGTTCAAAATAATTTAAGCACAATTCTTATGGTTGGCCAAGACAATAGTTGTTGATCCCCCTAAGGCTACGCTATTCAGAGCAGATACTTAGATGCTTGACCCCACTGGCTCCACCCTTGGCACTCACTTCTCAGGGCAGCGAAGCATCAATCCCCATAAAAACTCCTCGTGGCAAACTTTGTATCTCTACTAAGAACCGTATGTGTGTGGGTCGCTACCAGAGGTTTGACCTCCTGCCCCAACAACTAGAAGGATTTTGGCTTCTAAAACAAAAAGGTGCTAGTAAGGGCATCCGCTTGTGTGGCCATACATGCAACATTTTCAGCTCTGTAAATACAGAAGGCTCCCAGCTGGTAGGGGTTACACCCTACAACTGATCAAATAAATTTGATCAAACAGGTTTATGGGGAGACATAGTGTCGATATGAACTAATCAGCACACGTTATCCATAGTTTTCACCATGAATACAGTTATTTATAATGGTTTGGAAGAAGATGGCTTTTCTTTTGCTACCACTTGGGTCGTTCTCTCCTCACTAGTAGTCCTAATGACCACACAGGGAGACAGGCCCTCTAAAGATTAAACAAAAAGAGCCTATTACTCAAGACACAAAAGACAATGGTTCAATTTTAGTGCACCAATTGAAGTGTTTGCTAATCTATGAAAATAAGGCACACAATAAAGATCAAAAACCCTTGCCAAGGTCCTGCAACAAAGATATATTAGTAGTTTGGATTGTTTCAAATAATCACCCCTTCCTACAACCACACAAGTTAGGTAAATTTTAGGTCCAAAAGACTTTGTGAAATAGGGGCCTTCGACAAAATGATTTTGCTTTCAAGACAGGCTGCACCAATTTCATTAGCTAGATCTGAAGATGTTAGCTCAAAATAAACCAAATCTGAAATTTGAATGATGTAAAATCGAATCAAAGAAAACCCAAAATGTAACAAATTCACACGGCGATTATTAGAAACACAAACGCTATATGATTTTGTAGACATGCTTAAACTCGACACAGACGTAGTTCCAGAACACAGATGCGGCTCCTAGACGCAGACGCACTTGAAAACTCCATAGATGCGACTAGGGAAAATAGACATGACCTTTGAAACATAACAAGATGACATGGTGAGTGTGGAGCAAAAAGGAGCGGGAATCCCAAATTTCAAATTGGGAAATGACAGAATCCCTGGGAACAGCGGATTTCTTGGAGATTGCAGTTTTTCTAGGATCGAATTTGGTGATCAGGCAGGGGGTCAGGCACCTCATGGGTTAGAAGAGGACAAGGAAAAAGAAAAACTAGGAGAGGACAAAGATTTGAACCCCAGGGACCCACATGACATAGGTAAAGGAAAAAAATGGTCTTCTCTCTTCAGAGTGAAACCGCTGGTTAAATCTGGGCTCCCAGAAGTAACAAACATTTCAGACCCTGCCTCTGGACAGTTTGCTATTTCTATTCTAGACAAAGTGGTTGATATGATTGTTTCTGGCCTTTCTATGACATTAGTAGGATGATTCTCTGGCTTTAGGCCTAACATTGATGATGTTAGGAATTTCATAAGGAGAAAATGGCTTGTTAAAGGTCAAGTGGAAGTGGCAGTGCTGCCTAGAGGGTTTTTTACCTTCACTTTCAACTTTGAAGAAGACATGAATAAAGCTCTCTACGAAGGCCCTTGAATGTTTGGCAAGTCATCCCTGGCTCTTCAGAAATGGGCCCCGAATCTCATCCTCGATGAATCCTTCTTTGTTTCTACGCCAGTCTGGACGTGCCTCCCAGGTCTTCCATTGGAACACATGAATGAGGAAGTCTTCAAGGGTATTGTGAAATCCTTCAAAGAACTCTTGTCGATCGACCTGATGACAGTGGCTAAATCAAGGTTAGTCTTTGCTCGCATCTGCGTAAATATTAATCAAATGATAGATATGCCTCAATCCATAGACATCATTTCTAAACTTGGAAAATGGTCCCAAGCTATTGAATATGAATCTCTACCATTTGCTTGTTTCCACTGCAAAAAATTGAGGCATTGGGCTAAATCATGTCTGCTGAAGAAAAACAAGGAAAACAAGATTGATAGCAATAACAAGAACAAAAAGACTTGGTAAATGATAAATAAAAAAGGAAACTCATCAACAACTGAGAGTAACCAAAATAAGGGTATGACAGAACTTTTGAATGAAGCCAATAGGAATGGGAGTAGTAGCAATGACCAACAAGATTGTTTTTGCTCCAATGACCAACCAGAGAGAACTAAAGAAGCAGAGCAAGGAACTGAGTTGAACAATAAAAAAACCTAGAGGACTAGGAGACTGGATCTGTTAGTCAGGAGAAGGAAGAATCCATTCCAGACCAGGAGGCTGGATGAGTGAGTCGGGAGAAGGAAGAGACCATTCTAGCCCTATCACTATCAAAACCGACTGAAGAAAACTTTTATGAAGCTCAAGACCCTTCTGATACTGAGTCTTTACTACTTTTAACCAATGGAAGCCCAAAGCCCAACCTCTGTAAAACCCCTTCTCATAGTGTGGATTTGCTAGATGGGAATCTCCAGATATTCGGATCGAGAGAAGGAAAATCGAACAAGGAGGAATTCAATGGAGGAATCTTAACTAAAAGCAAGATCAAGAAAAAGGCAGATGTTGGAAGTCAGAACAAAAAATAGGGTAGACCATCCCTAAAACATCAAAGGGAATAGGAAAACTGGAAGAACCATGCTGATGGAACACAGTGTTCCATTGAGTCAGCCCTATCCCCAGTTAAAGTATGAAGATAATATCCTGGAATATCAAAGGGCTGAACACCCCTCATATGTAGGATGTGTTATAGAACATCATCAGAGATCATAAACCAGATGTAGTCCTTGTTCAGGAAACCAAGATGTCTAAAGAAAAAGTTCAAAAGATTAGAATTTTAAAAGAAAATGGAGTCATAGGATCAAACTCAGAGGGAGCTTCTGGAGGAATTGCAATTTTTTGGAACCAAAAAACCATCACTGGAAAGGAAATCATCTCTGCTTCTAATAGGATCTTTGTTCAGCTTGAGCATATTAAGGACAACTTTGTCTAGGTGTTATCTAATGTCTATGCGCCTAATACCAAATCTGGGAGAGCTAAATATTGGAAAAGCCTTGCAGCTGACAAAATCTAGTTTGCTAATCAAAGCTGGATTATTATGGGAGACTTCAATACCCCACTCAAAGATGAAGAGAAGATGGGAGGTATCCCCTTACAACTTGATGGGAAATAAGACCTCATCGACTTCACTAATGACCAAGCTCTCATTGATGTGGATCTCAAGGGCATCAATTTCGCCTGGACCAATAAAAGAACCGGAGCTGATCTGATTCAAGTCAAGCTTGATAGATCTTTAATTTCTCCTGACTGGCTTTCTAAGTATAATTGTTCCCTTGCCTCTATTATCAAAATTGGTTCAGACCATTACCCCATCTCCTTTACTGCCAACTTTTTTTTGGCAAAGAAAAACTTCCCTTTCAGATTTAAAAAATCCTAGCTCTCCCATCCTTCTCTAGAAGCTTGCATTGATGAATGGTGGAACTCTAAAGTGGAGGGCAAGGCTCTTTTTAGAATTGCCAAAAAGCTCAACATCATAAAAGCCAAAATTAAATCCTGGAACAAAGAGTTTTTTGGGGATATATTCAAGAACAAAATTCAAGTCAAAGTTGAAATAAAGTATGTTCGGGATAGAATCCAAGAGGTGGGGTTGACCAAAGATCTTAGCACGGCTGAAAATGATCTGTTATCTATATACCACTCCATCATTTCTAATGAAGAGACTTTCTGGAGACAAAGATCCAGAGCATTGTTTCTGAAGGAAGGCGATAAAAATACCTGCTTCTTTCACTTAAATTCTCTTAAGCATAGGGAAACCAATAGAATATCCAGACTAAATTGCAATAAAGACATCTTAACAGAGGATTGTGACATTAGGAAGGAAGCTCTCGAGCATTTCAGTACCCTACTGGGTGATGTGGATATCCTGGATTTCAGCAAGAAAAACACCCTTTTACAAGCTATCCCTCCTATCCTGTCAGAAGCTGACAACCACCTTTTATCTCGTATTACCTCTAATCTAGAAATCAGAAAGGCGGTGTTCTCCTTTCAGGGTGATAAATCCCCTGGTCCAAACGACTTCCCCATGTTTTTCTTCCAAAATTTCTGGCACATAGTAGAGGCTGACATATGCAATGGTGTTAAGGAATTCTTTGGCTCTAGAAGACTCCTAAAGGAACTGAACACTACCTTCATTCTCCTAATCCCAAAGATCCCTGGAGCTGATTCTCTTAACAAGTTTAGACCCATCAGCTTGTGTAACTCTGTCTACAAGATCTTATCTAAGGTTTTGACTTCCAGGTTATTGGAAATTCTTCCAAGGATTATATCTGTCCAGCAGAATGGCTTTGTCCCCGAAAGACAGATTTTGGACTCCATCATTTCAATTCATGAAAACATCCACTCCCTGAAAGTGGCAAATAACCAGGGATTCTTCTTAAAGTTAGACATGGCTAAAGCTTTTGATAGAGTGAACTGACAGTTTCTCCTTAGGATCATGAAAGTGTTTGGTTTTGGTGACAAAGTTATTTAGCTCTTCTCTCAACTTATGGAAACTTCCTCCTCTGTTGTTATTGTCAATGGCTCCCCATCCAGTTTCTTCAAAAACTCTAGAGGTCTTAGATAGGGGGACCCCATATCCCCTATCCTATTCACTATTCTTGCTGAATGCCTGGGAAGATTAATCCTTAAAAATGTAGAAGATGGCAATCTTAAGGCCCTGAAACCTTCTTCATCCAATGTTGTCTTCTCTCATGAGCAATTCATTGATGACTCTATCACCATGGGGAAGCCACCATCATGGAAGCTAAAAATATGAAGATTATTCTAAATACCTATGAATCTACCTCTGGCCAAAAAATCAACTGGGATAAAAGCTCTCTGTTTTTCATCAATACCCTAGTTCAAAGGCAAATAAGGATTGGCAAGATTCTTGGTTGCAACATCTTTGAGTTTCCCTCTACCTATTTGGGGCTTTCTTTGTGTCTTAAGCCTGAGGATTCCTTCTAGAACAAGCTAATTGACAGAATTAACTTGAAAAGGGGCTGTCCTAAGTCAAGTAGGAAAAATCACTCTGCTCAAAGCCACTCTCCAAAATCTTCCTATGTATGCTCTTAGCTTGTTCAAAATCCCCTCAAATTTTGCGAAAGCCATTGAAAAATTCCAAAAAAAGTTCCTTTGGTCGGGAGTGGAAGCTAAAAACATAATTCCCCTTATTGCCTGGAATAAAATTTGCTCCCCCAAGGCCACTGGTGGGCTGGGCTTAAGGAACATTGGTTCTATGAATAAAGCTTTATTAGCCAAACAAATATGGAGATTTAAAGAGGAGGAAAGAGAATGGAACTCTATCTAGAAAAACAAATATCTCTATATGCAACCTTTTGAGGAAGAATTCTTTGACAACTCTTTTAATGTTGAAGGATCCACCATATGGAATGTTGTGCAATTAGCTAAAAGCTGGGCTACTGCTGGCAGAACTTGGAACCTTGGAGATGGGAGGAGAATAAGATTTTGGGAAGATAGATAGATCTTGGATAAACCTCTGGAGGAAATCCCAATCCTTAAAGATTGGAAAGACTGATTCAAAAGCAGGTATGGAGAAATGGTAAGAGATTACTGGAGAAATGGAAAATGGATTGACTTTAGCCAGCAGGGTCTGGGACTCAAGTTCCTTCAAATAGCTCTCTCTGCCAAAATCCCTAGAGACAACAAAGATGACAGATTGATATGGAGGGAAACTCTAGATGGGAATTACTCTATTTCCTCTGCTGTGGCTATTCACAATGTCCTGGTGGAAGAAATTTCCATCTGGGCTAAAGTCTGGAACAAGAAGTTAGTTCCTAAGGTCAATATCTTCTTTTGGATTTTCATCCAAAATAAGGTATTAACCCTCAACAATATTCACAAAAGAGGTATTATTTTTCCTAACAAGTGTTCTCTTTTCTACAGGGAAGAAGAGATAGCTTGCCATATTCTCAATCAGTGCACTTTTAGCCAGGATATCTGGAAAATCATCCTTTCCAGGTGGAACCTGAGTTGGGTCTTCCCGAACTCTCTTGGTGACACCTGGCTACAATGGCATTGCCCTAATTCTAATCCTAAAATTGTGGAGACCTGGAAACTTACTCTGTTGATTGTTATCTGGAATATCTGGAAAGAGCGCAATAACAGGATTTTTAGGGATAAAAGGGCTTTTCCTAAAGTGGTTGCAAATAAAATCTTTAAGAGTATCTTTGAAAGCCTCTACTGCCCTGATCAGAGACCTGCTGCTAAAGATGATTTTAAAGATGGGTGGAACCTTTCTACCATTACTACTAGCAAGGAGACTAGAAGAGAAGGTCTAGTCTAGTGTTTTCCCCCATAGGGATGGATTAAGGCTAACTTTGATGGGGCCTCTAAAGGGAATCCGGGTAATGCTGGATATGGGGGCATTGTCAGGAATTTTGCTGGAAGTTGTCTTAAGGTGGTGGCTGGTCCTCTGGGGAATCAAACTAGCCATTTCACTGAAGCCTCTGTAGCCTTGAATACCTTAATTATAGCCAAAAATCTAAATTATGATAAAATATGGCTTGAGGGAGATTCACTCAATATTATCAAGTGCTTAAAGGGGGAATTGGAGCCTTCCTGGTCTATTGAAAATATCATCATGAAAGCTAGGGAGATCATTGCCAGTTTCAAAAAAATCATTATTCAACATGCCTTCAGAGAGCAAAACAGCGTGGCGGATTACTTAGTGAATACTAGAGTTAACTCTGACTCCCAAATTATTTGGCACGAGGAGGACCTCAATTTAAATATCAAAGAGTTAATTAGAAAGGACCATTATACGGGGAGAGAAGGACAATTTAATTATGACAAGTAAAAAGCATCATTTATGCCTTGCTAGAAAGGCCATCACTACTTGGCACCACAGTAGATCTTCTATTATCTCTAATAAAGTTTGGCATGCTTTGTGGGTTACCCAATTCGAAAACTTGAGCAACATCGGAAAAGAAGGTGATAACTTGTAGAGAAACAGAGCAGACAACCCGTATCCAAAGATGGGAGGAGACCTAAGGCGGGAAGAACCAGACAATACATTGACTTGGAAAGTGATGCAAAAGTCTGGGGAAAATTAGAGAAGGGATCTCTTACCAGCTTCATGGAGAAACTTGAGGACTATGACAAAGGTAGGGTTAACTTAGCCGTTTCCAAGATTTTTGAAAATTGGTCTAATGGCTCTTTTAAACTTTATGGAGTTAAGTTTAAGCTGGATGCTGGGCTCATTTCCATTATGACTGGAATGCCCCACTTTGGGCTTAATTTCTTTCGAGACCTTAAGGTCTCCAACAAAGAGGTTAACCTATTCCCGTGAAAAGTGAAAGAGAGAGGTAAAATTGGCAAGGCTACTGGGGGCTACTACGAAGCTGCAAACATTAAGAAGTTGTGGGGTTGTGGGGCTAAGTTCTGAATGCAATTATGGAGAACATCACGGTTGAAGGTCGTTGTCTAGGGCCCACACCTACCACTTCGTGCTCTTAAACCATTTCAAACAAGACAAAAATGTGTCCCTGCCCTACTACCTCTTTTGGTCCATCTCCAGGTCTCTCAACAAACACAGGACTAACACTTCCATCCTGATTCTCCATTGTGGGCTTCTGTTGCTCATCTATGAGCATTACAAAACCCTCGCCCTACTGGAAAATAAGAGGATTTCCACCTCTCTGGGCAAGAGAAAGATGGAAGAGGGAGAAACTAGCAAGGAGAAGGCGTCTTCCAGCAAAAAAAGGAAAAGCATCCCTGGGTTGGAAACGGAGGACATTGTTAAGGAAAGCAGTGGAATTGAGATGGTCGACTCCAATGGTGAAGATAGATGGAAAAATGAGGAGTTGGGTAACAAGGAAGAAAGCGGAAATAATGAGCCTGGTCAAGAAAGCCCTACCCTCAGTGAATACCCTAGTAAGGACAACAACCATCTGATGGAAGAAGCGAATGCCAAGGATAACGAGGAAACCAAAGTGAATTCTGAGAAGGAAATGAACAAAGACTTTGAGAAGGACCTGACTGAGGATAGGGATAGCGAGGACAAGGAAAGTGCTAGTAAAGTGCTTATCCTGGATAACCTCAAGAAGCTCTCGGAGGCCAGAATGGATTTTGATAGATGGACCTACGAGACCCTGAAAAACCTGGATAAGAAAGGGATTAAAATAGATGAAAAGAGGGAGGATGAAAATAGAGAGCAGATTAATTGGAAGCAGGAAATGGAGAATAAGGTAAAATCACTGGAAGAGGGAAAAGAAGCGATGAAAAATATGATGGGAGTTATCCCAATTATCCTCTCTACTATCATTAAAAACCTAGAGGACATCGCCAAGGTCGTTGATCATACCTGCACTCCTCAACCGGTCGTGGATCTTGACCTAGAGGAAGAGACCATCCAGACTGGAAGCGATGATGCTAATCCAGTGGGCGGTACTACAAAGAGAACCAGGGCCTGTATTTAGAAAGTTGTGGCTGCTTCAACAAAGGATCCCCCTAACTTCAAAGACAACATCAAAGAGTTGTATGATATCAGCAACACCCTGGCTAAAGCCTTGGAAAAAATCTGAATGCTGGAAGGTCTACTGGCTTTTTGGGGCTTTTTTGGGTTTTCTTCGGTTTTTCACTAGTTTTTTGTGGTTTCTGTTCTCTTATGTTTCTCGTAGCTTTGCTGTTTAAGTTCTGCTTGTAAAGGGTTTTAGGGCCCCTTCAAAACCTATTTTTTCCTTAATCAAAAACACAGACGTGACTTTCAGAATCTGCAGAAAAATAAAATACTGTTGAGGACGCAAACACAATTCCAGATGTCGCAGATGCGACAGAAAATCAAAAACGCGATCTGAAAGTATGCAGATGCGAAAATATCAAAATGTTGTCAGAAATGTCAAATCTGCAACTTCAAAACACAAAATTTGCAACAAAATATGTTAAATGCAAAAGGGACAAGAGTCCCACCAGGCGTGCCAAAATGTATATGGTGAAAATGGATAACAATAATAATGTTGAAAGGCTATAATGAATTCAACCACAAAACCCTAGCCTAACAACAACAAAGATCCACCATAACATATGAAGATTACCTAAGACAATGCAAATCAAATGAAATCACAAAGATTATACCATTACATGTCCAATAGGGTTTGGATCTCCATTCTTCCTATCTCCATTGATCTTGCTTGATATATTTGCTCTCAGATTTTATGTATGCACAAGAGCTCAACAAAGAACGGAAATATGGTTGCAAGTAGGATCGCATATGAAAGTGCAAAAGGCATAGTGTAGTCAAGTGTGCAATTGAGTTAGGGTTCTATAATGAAGGAAGAATCTCCTTATATAGAAGACACTATATGAAATGGAGGGATAAGATTGAGAGGTGTAAAAGATAAATGGTCGGCTATGATTAGAGGGTAGGTAAAGAAGATAAGAAAATAATGAAAGGGTAGGTAGTGTATGAATTAAGAGATGAATGACATGTGTCATGGGTAGAAAAGGCTAATGAATTAACTAATAAATAAAGATTTATTTAATTAATAGAGGAAGTGGGATCAATTAAATAAATAAAATATTTATTTAATTTAGGAAAAGGATAATTTAAATAAATAAATGTATTTATTTAAATGAGAAATAAGGCTAGAAGAGGATAAATGAATTAATTAAATAAATAAAGATTTATTTAATTAATAGAAGAATTAGGCTAAAATAATTAAATAAATAAAGATATTTATTTAATTAGACTGGACATTTTAGGTGTCTACAATACATATATATACATATATGCACACACGTAACTACATATATACATATATAAGTGTATATGTATGTATACACACACACACACATATTTGATTTACATATATATACATATATACATATATACTATATATACATATATACTCATATATTTATGTATATACACTTAAAAATTTAATAGAGTGAAATATTACATAAAAAAACACCAAAAAACCCCAACTTGGTTCGAAGGTTTAGTGGTGGGGTTTCACCAACGTCGTTGTCCATAGTTTTCCCCAAAATTCATCCCTAATTGTCGAAAATGACAGTTAGGGCTTTTCTGGGATTTTTATTCAAAAAAAACCCTAAACAAAGGGGTTTGATCGAACCCATGTTCGATTGAACCCCTTTAAATTTTAATTTAAAAAAAAAAATCTATCGAAATCCATATTTGATCGAAAGCTTCCCATAAAATACTTTTGATTGAAAGTGATTTTTTCTTTCGGTTGAAAATGACTTTTGATAGAACATAGGTAAAAATAGATTTTGGACAAAAGAGTGGAATTCTTTCGTACAAAAAAGTGTAACCCACTATTGTGGGTTCACCCAGATGTCTTGGTAGTGGGAAAGAGTCTAGAGCTTTTATTCTTGCTCAAAGTTGATGTGGAATAGTTCCTATAAAGCTTGCATATATGATTAAATGGTACTTAAGAGACATCACCTCCTGCCATCAAATTTAATGCATATACACATTCCTCATTTACTTATCTTAGAAAAACCATCTTGATGGATTTGGGAGAGAGTTTATTTTGTCTAGATGTCTTCAATTAAAATTGGAATCTCTCCACAATATCCTCAAGAGGTTTTTCCTCCTTTTGGTACATCTTAAAGATGTCTTCTTTCTTCATCTCTCCACCCCTTCAGTAATCTTGGTACTTTTGCAAGAATTTCTCCTTCATCATTTTCCAACTTGTAATAGTATTTATGCCCAATCTTATAAACCATCCCAAATAAAATACTTCAAGGTCATTGGCAAGAGTTTTAGTCTATAGGCATCAGCTGTGTAATAATAGCTATGACACAAGAAACCAAACTCAAATAGGAAAGCAACAATGTATTTTTTTATTAAGCCATAAATGTTAGGTAGAGAAGATGGAGGTACATTCTTGAGAGTAGCAAATTTCCCTTAGAGATAGGGAACTCAAAAGTGACTAGTTCCACAAGGCTCTCTACTTCCTCTTCAACCATTATGGTAGGTGTTTCTTGTGTTGTTGCTTGTCTTGTTTTTGATGCTCCTTGTGGTTGGGGTTCCTCAAAATATGATGAGTTCTTTGTTGTATTAAATATACCTTTTGTCTCTCTTGGTGTGTCTAACATATCTCCTAACTCCCTTATTGTATCTGATGTATCTTTGGAACTCTATGTGGAGGGAAGGAACCTTCCTAAAGCATCCCTCTGCCATCATAAAATTTTGAGCTTATAAGCTACCTCCCTGCACTTGTTAATAAATAGTTTTGAATTTAATCTCAAAATGTATTTTTCCTAATGTTGAAAAACAAAACATCTACTCTAATGAAAGAAAATAACATAAAAGAATAACAAATAAACAAGTATAAACTTATGGATCCTAAACCTTAGCACCATCCCCAACAACAACAATAAAAATGGTTGACTCCTTCCAAGTGAAATAGGTTGATGTAGACAACTCAATGCATATGCTTAATAAACCAATAGATCCTAGATTAAGCAACATATCATCCTAGAGAGGTTCATTTAATTATTGACTAGGGACGTATCCACTTAGATGATGCTAACACTATGTGTGTAGCCATGAACTCTCTAAACTACCTATCAAATGTATAAAGGGAACTAACTAAATTTAATAAATAATTGAAACATAAATAATGTTTTAATGTAAACCTATATGCACAATACTTGGCTACAAGTAAATGGCAAGTGATAGTAGTAGTTGTGGGTAGTGCAGTTTATGACTGTATTACAAATTTAATTCACAATATATATTATTTTTTATTAAGGCAAAAACAATTTTTGAAGGGATTGGGAACCCTTTAACTGGATCAAAGTTTAGTGAAGTCTTAACAAGAAGTTAAGCCAACAAAGAACACAAAAATTGAACATCCCCATAATAAAAATTAACCACATTACATCAAAGGGGCAAAGACTAGACAAACTAACAAAACAAAAATAGGAGAAAGCAAAGAACACAAGACACAGAAAAGCCAAAAGAGAACCAACACCAAAAGAACAACTCTAGTCCAACAATTGCATGGACTGTTCCATCTCTTTTTCAATCGCGATCATTGTGTCAGTGATCTATATTGTTGATATCATTAATAAATTATATTTATCTAACTAAAGAAGAAGAATTATAACAACTAATCTATTAAAGCAATTTAACTAATACTAAATTAACAATCTAACCATAAAGGGGATTACACTACCTAAAATGCCCCTTTCTTGATAGTTACAACCTCTTATCACAAAGCAGTCTTAAATCAAGATATCATCAATCATTTACCTTATTCATTCTTCAAAGTACATAAGAGATAGAAATAGCTTCTTTGTTAATAAAAAAATCAAGCAGAAACTCACTTGCATCGTATATTCAGAAGATCTCCCAAATTTTGACAAGAATTGACTTTATACACGATCAAGAGAGAGTGGGTTAATTACATCTTAGAACCTACTACAAACACCTCTCAATCCTCCCTAACACTAAGGATAACTTATTCTCCTATAAAACTAAAAGCAACAACTAAACTAGTAGGAATCACAATCCTAATTGGACTCTTATTCAATAGAAAAATATAAAGGATAGGAAACGTACAAGAATTGAATGATTTCCATAATGAAGCATGACTTCACTACCCTATGAACTCCTCCATATCCCTGGAGTGTATTTATTCTTTAGAGACAAGATCAACTGAGCTCCCTAATAACTATGTTTTGATTGGCACTTTAGTGTCATAATATTGTGACCCTAGCAATTTTCTACTTCATTAGGGTCCTCACGCATGCGAATTCGAATCCTCTAGCCTGATCAGAGAGCGGAGATTGCTCAGCTTGTAGAAACAACTTCTTCCTTGGCCTCTACATCACCCCATCCACACTCTGCCCCAGAGAAAGGGGTAGGATAGTGACGTAGCACCAATGTCCCCCCTTGGAAGGGGGTGTGGTGCCCTTTCCCTCCTAGGATAGGGTCGTGGCGCCCCTATCCCTACCCTATTTTGGGGTAGGACCCTTCCTAGGGTTGCATTGTTGGTTGTGCCTCAGGTGGGAAACTCCCCCAATGTCGGCCCATGATGAAATTCAGATCCACTAACATGTATTTAAGGGGGCATTCATCCTCTCATTTGCATAAGGTGAAAGTTAAATAAGTTGGATGAGTGGAAAATTCACAAGCGATCAAGCATTCAAGCATTCTTTTCTAGCATCAAGCATTCTCAAGTCTCCCTTCAAGGCTAGGTGTTACATTCAAGTCAAGGATTCAACCATTAAAGAGGAGATTGATTCCAACATTTAATTCCAAACAAGCATTTTTATCAATATTACTACTACAACCTCCCTTGAGGTTGTAGGTGCATAGCTATACTTTCAGATTTAGGCTTCATTTGTAGAGGCATAAAAACCCTTTCGTTTCACAGATTTTTTTGCAGGATCATGTACATTACCACCATGGTCCAGGCAACTTTTCCTCAAATTCGCAAGGCGACTTCGTCTTGACATTTAACTGCCAAATCCAAGTGCACAACTTCATCCCATATTTTGATTGTTAGAATAACCGATGGACAACTAAGAGGTGAGGGTGAATCAGTTGTCAACAGATTATATTAATCAAACCACTTTATAACCTTTAATCAGGACACATAAACATGAATACTGGAATAGAAAAAATAGATATCGGTAAGCAATAAAACTTAAGAATGAAATAGAGAATTAACACAATACAACCATATCACATAACACCATGATTTGTACATGGAAAACCCAATAAAGGGGAAAACCACGGAGGGAAGCCTACCCACAGTCAGATAATACTTTTGCAGAAGGTATGTGATACAATAAGGGGCCTGCACATGCTGGAAGGCACACTGCCTAGAGCATACTTCTCATTACAAAGGACTCTCACTGACTATAGAGAGGTTATAACCACCTCAATATAATTGGACAACAATCTAGAAGAATGAAATGTCAGTGATAGCATCTACTATGCCTAATTGCAGTCTTGGTTAAGCTCAATATCGGAGGCCTTTGACCTCTTACATAAACCCAATTCGATCACCTATGATCGACCAAATCTCCTTCACATATCATATTTCATTCCTTGACCATGACCATGATCTACAATGAGAACTTACATCAATTTATACAAACCCTAAGGCCTAAACCAATTAAGTTGGCCACCTAAAAGATATTACAATAATATCATTACATACATCCATATTAAAATGATATGTCATGTTGGCTTTAGACCAAAACAACATTAACCAATCCATAAATAATCCTAGTAATGTGTAGGGAACACGCTACATGATATCGGTCCATAACCTAGATAGGTATTGGACCTAATTTGGGTCCACCATGCCAAAGCAATGTCACCAATCAGTCGAGGCATGATCAAGGATGACCTTCTGCATCCTGAATTCCATCTAGAAGCCCCACCAACACCACTTATGCATTATATCAAAGATTCTCAGTAAAAGCTCTATTGGTAAAACCTTAAACCCTTACCGATATAGGCTTGATAGAGTGTATGATATCATTCGATCATCAATTCAATACAAACTAACCAAAACATACTTTGGAATCATCAAACCAAACATATTCCAACTGATAGTCCCTTCTACCGATAACACTAGTTCTTCTACCGGTAACCAAATTATGTTTGTCGGTAACCAATCATAACAGCTAGTGTTGACATCAATGCAACACATAATCAATTCCTTCATATTTTTTATGGTATGATGAAAGAATAAGTATTTAGTCAACTACTAAGGGGGGGGTGAATCAGTAGATAGAAAAACTGATACAAACTTTTACCATTCTCAAAATCAATCTCTTAAAGTAAACTTAGAACTATCAATGTAATACCACTGTCAAGATAAAAACTCATAAGATAAATCGGTTGACTGTTACAACAAATTAACAGTAAACAACTTCAAACTCATAAACATCCAAATGCTTTTCCATATGTCAACAAACTTCATTTCTCAATACTTCTGGTTATCATGACTTATCAATGTAGTTAAGTAAATCAGCCACAAAAAAATTCACCACAAAAAAACTCACCACAAAAAAATTCACCACTTGACACAAATATTTTTCACATGGAAACCCAAATGGGAAAAACCACGGTGAGATGAGACTCACAAGATAACTATCTGAACTCTTCTGAAGTTTGCCTTGTTAGGATCCTAGCCTGTTAAAGCTTTACAAAATTCCTGTTAAGAACTGATCATGTTAGGAACCACCCAGTTAAGGGATTCACTACAATGCCTTGTTAGAAGCAATACCTTGTAAGGAGTAACATCGGTAGAGGATTTGAAAATCCAAGCTAATGGATCACCTTGTTAGAGGATTTGAATAGCACCAAGCTTGTTAGAGCTTACCTGGTTAGAGTATTTCAATTCTACTATAATTGTTAGAAAAAAGCAGAAGTTTTCTGATCTGTTTGAATAGCACTACACTTGCTTGTCCAAATCCTTTTCATGCTCCTATCTGCCTATACTCAAACTACAAATACATCATTCGGTTCAGCAACCACACACTCAACTCATCTTTTCCAACTCTTTGCCAACACTAAAACTAAACAACTTCATCGACCTTATTAACTAATCAATTAGGTCAGTAACACAACAAAAATCTAATTCTCATAGAGATTACAAACAAGTCGATTCAAGTATGACCATTGGATTACATAGAAATGTCTACACATCAATCAAGAAAACCTCAATCGCTCCTTGATCACCACTTCATCGAACTTAGTAACTCATCACACGCTTTGTATTATATGTAATATACTTGCTCATTCCCTAGACAAAAACTGTTTCATCAACATGCCAAAATCACTTGAAATTGTCTTCATACAATAATCATACATGTCATAATCATTACTGCTCATCATCATATCATAAACCAATATAAACAATTCACCAAACTTAATCAGTTAGGGTTTATCAAAACAACAAGTAGGGTTTACCGATTACCAGTTCAACTCACAAATTCTTCCTACCGGTTACAATTTCCTTCACTAGTTCATCCTACCGGTTACAAAATGATATTACAACAATATCAACAATATCATTACCGGTTAATTGACATCAATGACAATATAACATATCATTAATGCAATCTTCATGCAAATGCCAACAATCTCCCCCTTTGACATTGATGGCAATACAAATATCAATACCATTGATTGCTGCTTTGATTGTGAATACGAATCCTAGTTTATATTACCAAGTATTCACCATGCTCTTCATATCTTCATCTTGTCACTAGTTATTCTCCCATAATCACATAATTCTTCTCCCCCTTTGACAACAATGCCAAATGAAAAGTAAAAAATGTAATGTCAAATTTCACTGTACAACATCAACAACCTGCAACTTCATGCTCCCCCTGTGGAATAACTCCACTTCTACACAAATCCTTCTGTAAAATTCTGCAAGTATCTTTGAGAATGATGTAATCTACATCATGCTCAACTGACCTCATGAAGGGGTTCAACCCCTAGTTGACTTCTAAGATACTCATAAGTAGTCGTAGGCAGAGATTTAGTAAAGATATATGCAAGTTTCTCCTTGGTAGAAACATGCTCCAAGATCACATCTTTACTCTGCACTTTTTCCCTCAAGAAATGATACTTCAATTCAATATGCTTGGTTTTTGCATGCAAAATAGGGTTCTTGGAAATATTTATGGCACTTGTATTATCACATAAGATCTTTACAGGTTCTAAAATCTTCATCTTAAAACCTTCCAAAATGTGCCTCATCCAAATAGCCTGAGTACAATTCATGTAAGCTGCAACATACTCAGCTTCAGTAGTAGATTGTGAAGTACAACTCCACTTCTTACTACTCCATGAAATAAGTCTTCCTCCAAGAAAAAATGCTCCACCGGTTGTGCTTTTCTGGTCATCAACATTTCCTACCCAATCTACATGTGTGTACAACTTCAAGTCAAAATTTCCTCCATATGGATATCATAATCCATAGTCAACAGTACCTTTCAAGTACCTAAAAATCCTCTTGGTTGCTATCAAATGTGTTTCTTTAGGATTCTTCGGGAATCTAACAGCTATGCCAATTGCATGAGCTATGTTTGGTCTGCTGTGAACAACATATTGCAATTTTCTAATCATTGACTTGTATTCCTTCTCATCAATAGATTTGGATTCATCTTCCTTAGACAACTTACAACCTGTAACCATTGGTGTCCCAACTGGTTTACAGACACTCATACCAAATGTCTTCAAGACCTCTTTCACATATTTAGACTATGTGATGAAAATACCATTCTTCATTTGTTGTATTTCCAAGCCTATGAAAATATTTATTTCTCACACTAAAAACATTTCAAACTTATTTTTCATTTCATCTGCAAAATCATTGCTCATGTCATCATTACCTCCAAATATGATATCTACAAACACTTCACTTACTGGTATTTTATCTCCTTCAGATTTGAGATATATGTTACTATCATCACTGGTTCTCAAAAACCCTATCTTCATCAAATGTGTATGAAGTCTTTCATGTCATGCTCTCGGTGCCTACTCTAATCCATATAAAGCCTTATGCAATCTGCATACCATGTCTTTCTTATCAGTCAAAGCATAACCATCTTCTACTCAACATATACTTCTTCTTCTAGTATCCCACTCAGAAATGTTTACTTAACATCCATCTGGTATACCTTGAATTTCTTATGTGCTACAAATTCAAGTAAAGTTCTGACACCTTCCAGTCTTGCCATTGGTGCAAACCACCACCACGTTCTGGGTCTCGATCTGTCGCATTGTCTCCGTCATATTTTTTGATGAGGAGGAAAGAGATGAATGAATGTCCTTTTGGGAGAATGATGAAGAATGCACCTACTAAGACGAAAGCCAAAGGTTTTTACCCTCCTCATAGGTAGACGTATCGAACTAGAGAGTAGGAACTATCACCATAATCTTCTCCTTCCTCTTGTGCATAACCTTTGCAAACCAATATAGCCTTTGTTGTGAACTACAACACCATCTTCATTCAACTTGTTCCTGAATACCCACTTAGTACCTATCACATTTTTATTTACCGGTCGGGGTACTACGGTTCATGTGTTGTTCTTCTCAATTTGATCTAATTCCTCAACCATATCTTTAACTCAATGATCATCACCAAATGCTTCCTTAGTAGTTCTTGGTTCAATAATGGAGATCATGCAGGAATTCTCTCTGACTCTTCTTCTAGTTAGTACTCAAGCATCCTTATCCCCAATAATTTGTTCAGGATTGTGATTTAGTCTCACATATCTTGAAATAACATGATTATTATCTTTAGGTTCAACTTCTTTATTATCATCATCTTCTTCTAAATTTATATGTTCCGATTGAACTGGTACATCAATATTTTCTCTCTTGGTTTCAGATTTCATAGTTTCTGGCTCCAGAAACAAAATGCAAGGATATTCATCCTTTTTCTCCAAACTAGTTTCCTCTGAGACTTCAGGATATTCATCCACTCGAACATCAGCAATCTCAATAATTCTTTGTGTCCAGTTGTTAAAACACTCATAGGCCTTACTCTTGGTGGAATAGCCAAGAAATATACCTTCATCACTTTTAGCCTCAAATTTGCTAATATAATCACCTCTCTTAATAAAACATTTGCTTCCAAATATCATGAAATAACCAACATTAGGTGATCTTCCATACCAATATTCATAAGGAGTCTTGTCCTTACCTCTCTTTACCAGAATCTGGTTCATAGTGTAGACACCTGTGCTGACAACTTCTCTCCAAAAAGTTTTTTCTATAGCTCCTTGTATCACCATTGTCCTAGCAGCTTCAACTGATCAGTTTTTTCTCTCTGCGATACCATTCTGCTGTGGTTTCCTCAATAGATAAAGTTGTCGTATGATACCATTTTCTTCACAATACCTAGTGAAATCCTCAGAAGTAAATTCACCGCCTTGATTTGTCCTTAGATACTTTATCTTCTTACCGCTCTCCTTCTCAACTAAGGCCCTGAATGCCTTGAACTTACCAAAAGCTTTAGTCTTATCCTTCAAGAATGTGACCCACATCATCCTTGAGCAATCAGTGAAGATCATAAAATATGTGTCACCTTGAATACTTTTTGTCCTTATTGGTCCACAAAGATCTGTATGAACCCAATCTAACAAATTTTCCACTAAAAAAGATTTTCTCTTGAAAGTTGAGGATGTCATCTTTCCCAACTGACATTCTTTACATAGAGCATTAACTAGTTTGTCTAATTGAGGAAAACCTCTCAATGTCTTGGACTTACTCACTTTAACAATGTTATCAAAGTTTATATGAAAAAATCTCCTGTGCCAAAGCCAACCATCATCTATCTTTGCAATTAAATAGTTGTTGACTTTAGGATTAAGGTGAAATAGGTTACCTTTAGTTTTTTTCCCAGATACAATCAATTCACCTTTTTTGCAATAGATTTTCTAGATACCATTTTTAAACTCTAATGGGTATACTTTGTCATTGAGTTGTGCCACACTCAAAAGATTTTTCTTTAGACCTTCGACCCAGTAGACATCATCGGCACTGCTCTTTCCATTAAGAGAAATAGTTCCCTTACCTTTAACCATGCAGGGTGAGTCATTACCAAATCTTACAACTCCACCATCAAATTCCTTCAAAGAAATAAATTTGCTTCGATCACCGGTCATGTGATGTGAACAACCACTATCAATGATCCAATCATCAGAGTTATCCATCCTTGATACTAATGCCTTATGGTCTAATATCTCTTCTTTAATAGCTACAAACACAATGTCTTCGTTAGCATCACCATCAGATTCCTCATCAATGATACCACCATCAACAACAATAAGACAATCTCTTTTTCCTTTACCCTTATACTTATTGAATTTCTCTCGTTTGTGCTCATTATCACCATCAGGACAATTAGCAGCTAAGTGTACAATCTTGTTGCATGCATAACATTTCAAAGGTAATTTACCTCTATATTTACTAGTGCCTCTAGCCAACCGCTTGGCCAACAATGCTTCAAGCTCAACTAAACCATCTTCATCATCAACTTCTCTGCTGGATCTGGAATCATAATTGTGACTGGCATCTCTACTTTTTCACACAGATGGGTTAGAAATAGAAGCTCTAAATGCAGACTCAGATTTATGTATACTACCATCATAATCATTTAATTCAAAAGCAGTAAGCTTGCCAATGATGGAGTCAAGAGTTACCTTAGTTTTGTCAATGGACTTTAACTCCTGAATGGCTGCAACTTGGATAGCGTATACCTATAGCAGGGTTCTCAGTACCTTACCGATCACTGTGGCATCTTCCACTTTACCTCCTGCACTCTTAATTTCACCGACTATCTCTTTTATCCTTTGACCATACTGTTGAATATTCTCACCTTCAGCCATTCGCATGTCATCAAACTTTCCTCTTAGACTCTCTTCTTTAGCAATCTTAACATGTTCATCACCACTATAAATCTCTTCATTTTTTTTCCATACCTCATATGCAGTCTCTAGACCATGAAAATCTACATACTCTACATTAGACAAAGAACAGATAATAGCCTCTACTGCTTGTTGATTTTCTTGTTTCTCTTTCTTCTGATCATCAATCAACATCCCAGTAGGTGTAACATATTGAGTGTCGACATGTTCCCAATACTGTAGGTCTCGGAGACAACTAAGAGGTGGGGGGGGTGAATCAGTTGTCTAATAAATTCAAACCAAAAACTTAATAACCAACTTAATGCTTAATACCAGTAAATCAGTTAAGTGTGCCGGTAGACAATGTTAACAGTAAATTTCTATACCAGTAAGAATTAATACATGAAACATAAGCACAAAGTCATCCACAACACATGACACCAATATTTGTACGTGGAAACCCTGTAAGGGAAAAACCACGGTGGGAAACCTTACCCACAATTAGATGATACTACTGCAGATAGTAAGTGTACAAAAAGGGGTCTGCACATGCAGAAAGGCCAACAGCCTAGAGCTCACTGCTCAATCACAAATGGGAGTCACACTGACTATAGTTGGATGGTTAAATCCAATAAGAATGTACTACACAAAATAGCATCTTCATATGCTAGATTCAATACTGGTGTAATGCTGATATGCTTCTACAAAAACCTAACTTCACCTTCAAATGATGTCTTCGTGTATGCCTCTGCTTTATCTCACATATACCTTTACTTAAATCTTTTTTGCATTCCACACTTGATCTTACAAATAAGATCTTACATTTATACCATACCCTAAGACCAATTTTAGTAGGTCGGCTCTACAAGATATTACAATAAAAACATTTTACAAACAATACAATATCCGATGCAATAATCGATTGAGCATGTTGGCTTAATGCATTTACAACAATAATAAATCATCTCCATAGCGTATTGTGCTGATCTAGAAAAGATAAACCTGTCGATGTAACCCTAGATAACCTGGACCTATTTGCCGGTAAAAGCAAATATGCAAATAAGAATATACCAATGATTATTACTTCAAAATAAAGTGTCCACATGATGTCTTCAACATTACTAAGTGTCTTCCATGTCATTCTAGGTACTGGTGAACATTATATCCTGCCGGTTAATCATATACCGGTAACTGTTGCATAGTCTACTGTTTGTCGATGAGTGTTGCTAGATCTCCAAAGTAGGTGTTGACATCAATGACAAAACCATACCAAAATACCAACAATCTCCCCCTTTGGCATTGATGGCAACACAAGATGGAAAAACCATTAAAGTGCCAAAACAGAGATGCCAAGTGTAAAATTAACAATCTCCTTAAAGTGACAATCTCTCCCCCTAGAAGAAACATGAGTTATTTTATGTTATCCTATACCAATTTTTACCATGGATATCTCTCCTCAATTGATAATGTGTTTTTCCATATATCTTTCCCACTTTGACATCAAATGCCAAAGATACAAAATTTAAGTCCATACAAAAATACCAACTACTCCCCCTGAGAAGTAGCTTCCTCATCAAATACTGGAATAAAAGATTTGTCTACTTAATTCTGCCAGTTGATGACAATCATCAACTGTCTAAGTCTCTACCGGTGGAGGTATGACTCCGAGCTGATCTCTGAGATACTCAAAAGTTTCCTTAGGCAAAGGTTTTGTGAAAATATCTGCAAGCTGTTCTTTAGTATTCACATAAACCAGTTTTATCTCTTTTTCTTCAACTTTTTCCCTTAGAAAATTCAGTTTGATAGAAACATGTTTTGTTTTAGAATGTAATACTGGATTCTTAGATATATCAATTGCTGCAGTGTTATCACAATATATAGTAATAGGTTCCTTGCATTTTACCTTTATGTCTTTCAACATTTGCTTAAGCCAAAGTACTTGTGTACAGTTTGTTGCTACTACAACATATTCTGATTTTGCTATTGATAAAGATGTACAACTCTGTTTCTTACTTAACCAAGAAACTAATCTCTTTCCAAGAAAGAATGCTCCTCTAGTGGTGCTTTTTATATCATCCACATCTCCTGCCCAATTTGCATCTGTGTATGCATATAGATCAAAATTTTCATCTTTAGGATACCATAATCCAAGATTTGTTGTGCCTTGTAAGTACCGAAAAATCTTTTTTACTGCTGATTCATGATTTTCCCTAGGATTACTCTAAAATCTAGAAACTATACATACTGCATTCATAATATCAGGTCTGGTTTGTGTCAAATATAGTAAACCTCTTATCATAGATTTGTATCTTGTTGGATTAACAGGTGTAGATTCATCCCTTTGAGATAATTTGTCATTTGTAGTCATAGGTGTGCTTACCGATTTAGAGTTCTCCATCCCAAATTTCTTAAGTAGTTCTTTCAAGTACTTAGATTGACTGAAAAATATGCCTTTATCAGTCTGTAAAATCTGCAATACTAAAAAGAATTTTATTTCTCCGATCATAGACATTTCAAATTCTTGCTGCATTTCAAGAGAAAATTCTTTGCATAATTCATCTTCTCCTCCAAAGATTATATCATCAACAAATACTTCAATAATCAAGATGTCATCATTAGTTACTTTGTAATATAAATTGCTATCTGCATTTCCTTTAGTAAAACAATTCTTTAAAAGATACTTATCCAATCTTGCATACCAAGCTCTTGGAGCTTGTTTTAATCCATACAGAGCTTTTCTTAATCTGCAAACCATATCATTGTCATCTATCAAGGAAAATCCATCAGGTTGTTCAATGTAGACTTCCTCTTCAAGATCTGCATTCAAAAATGCACATTTAATATCCATTTGATAAACTTTGTAATCCTTGTGAGCTGCAAAAGCCAAGAATAATCTAAATGCCTCAATTTTGGCTACCGGTGCAAAGGTTTCATTGTAATCACCTCCTTCTTTCTGAGAATATCCCTTACACACTAGTCTTGCTTTATTTCTAACAACCTTACCATCTTCATTGAGTTTGTTTCTAAATACCCATTTGGTTCCAATTACATTTTTATTTTTAGGCCAGGGAACTAATGTCCAAGTATTATTTTTCTCAATTTGTCCTAATTCTTCTTCCATAGCTTTAATCCAAAATTTATCTTCACATTCCTCATTGATAGATAATGGTTCAATTTGAGAAATAAGACATACCTCTTCATTTGCCAATCATCCTCTTGTCATGACTCCTTTAAGTTTGCTTCCAATTATCTGATCTTCAGAATGATTCAGTCTTACATACCAGGGTGTCTTAGTCTGTTGTTGTTCTTCAATTACTGTGGAATCCTCTAATGATACCGGAGTAACTAGATCATCATTATGTATCGGTGGATTTATTGTAGGTCCATTTGTCATAATTTTTATTCCCGGTTCAGAGTCTATATACCTTGAAGTTCCTCTGAATTGTTCATCAATCTTTACATTTGTACTCTCAACAATTTTCTGTAATCTTTTATTAAAACATCTATATGCTTTACTCTTAGATGAATAACCAAGAAATATTCCTTCATCACTTCTAGGATCAAACTTTCCAATATACTCATCTCTTCTAATATAACATTTACTTCCAAAAATTTTGAAATACTTAAGAGTAGGAGTATTACCAAACCATAGTTCATGAGGGGTCTTACAGGTTTCACCTTTGATGTGAACTTTGTTGAATGTATAGACAACAGTGCTTACTGCCTCTCTCCAGTACACATGTGATAGATTTGCTTCTGATAACATACTTCTTGCTGCATCCAAAATAGTTCTATTTTTTCTTTCAACAACTCCATTTTGTTGTGGTGTCCGAGGTGCTGATAATTATCTTTTGATTCCATTTACTTCACAGAATGTATTAAAATATTTAGATGTGAATTCTCCTCCTTGATCTGATCTTAAACATTTAATTTTCTTACCAGTTTCATTTTCAACCATTGCTTTGAATAGTTTGAACTTCCCAAGTGCTTCTAATTTTTCTCTGAGAAAAGTAACCCAACACATTCTAGAATAATCATCAATAATTAGCATGAAATATCTATCACCTTGTAAGCTTTTAGTTCTGGCTGGACCACATAAATCAGTATGAATTAAATCAAGGGCATTATTGGATTTTTTTGGAATACTTTTGAAACTAGCTCTAACTTGTTTTCCAAATTGACATTCCTTGCAAATTGTATTTTGAGGTTTCACAATTTTAGGTAGATCTCTAACTGCCTTAGAAGTACTAATTTTTACCATGCAATCAAAATTTACATGACATAGTCTTTTATGCCATAGCCAACTTTCATCTATATGTGCAATTAAGCATGCCTTTTCACTATTATTCAAATGAAAGATATTCCCTCTAGTCTGATTACCGGTTGCAATTTCCAAACTAGTTCTATTCATGATTTTGCATTTTCCATTTTTAAATTGTAACAGAAAACCTTTTTCAACTAATTGACCAACACTTAAAAGATTATGTTTTAATCCTTCAACATAGTAGACATTGTCAGTGTTATGTTTACCATCAAGAGCTATTGAACCCTTACCTTTGATTGAATAGGCTTTGTCATCTCCGAATCTTACTAAACCTCCATTGTGTTCTTGAAAGTTCAAGAATTTACCTTTGTCTCCAGTCATGTGATTTGAGCATCCTGAGTCAATAATCCATTCATCCTTTGATTCAACTTTAGCTACTAGGGCTTGTTCTACCAATTGAGCAATACGTACCGGTTGATCTTCTATTATAGCAACAAAGACCCATCCATTATCTATTGGATCCTCATCAGAATCATCAGTCACACCTTCATCAGCAATGTAACAAGATTTATCTTTGTTTTTCTTAAATCTGTATCTCTGATATTCAGGATTAGGTTTGTATGTTCTTCTAGCTTCTTCTCTTAGTCTAGCATGTCTATTAGGGCATCTTTAAGCCATATGGCCAATCTTATTGCAGTTAAAACATTTAAAGGGTGCTTTACCTTCATACTTACTTCCAATTGGGCCTTTTGGCATTTTTCTGGCAAATAATGCTTCAAGTTCTTCAAGCTCTTCATTCTCCTTCTTGGTTTCTTCAAGTTCTCTTGCATAAAAGGCTCTCCAGTCTGATTTTTCAAAGGATGGAGCAGATGATGTTGATTCTTTGAAGGCCAAATCAGTTTTTATAGTAGTAATAGGACCAAATTCATCAATTTCAAAAGCTGAAAGTTTTCCAATCAATGTATCCCTAGTTACTGATGTATTAGGCATTGTTCTCAACTCATTTATAGCAGTAACCTTCATTTTATATGCTGGTGGCAAACCTCTTAAGATTTTTGAAACAATCTCATCTTCACTCAAGGTTCCTCCACAACATTTGATACCCAAAACAATTTCATTTACTCTTTCCATAAAAGCATAAATCCTTTCATCTTCTTCCATTTTCAGATGTTCATACCTGACTCGGAAGCTTTCAAGTTTTGCAATTTTGACTATGGAATCCCCTTCATTTAGTGTTTCCAAATGATCCCAAATAGCTTTTGCAGTGGACCTATATGATAATCCCATGATTTGTTGATCTGATAATGCGCTCAAGAGTGCTTCTCTTGCTTTGCAATCATTTTCTTCATCTTTGGCTAAAGTAGTGGGAGTAGTCTGACTAGCTACAGTAGCAGTATAACCATTCCTAGTAACTTCCTAGATGTCTTTACCAATGCAATTCAGATGTGTCTCCATTCTGATTTTCCATATCCCATAGTTGGTTCCATCAAGTTTAGGACTATCCTTTCTGAAATAATTAGTAGACATTGGATCTCCTTAGGTTCTTAAACTTCTACAAAAAGAGGACTAAGCTCTGATACCAATTGTAGGTCCCGGAGACAACTGAGAGGGGGGGGGGGGGGGGTGAATCAGTTGTCTAATAAATTCAAACCAAAAAATTAATAACCAACTTAATTCTTAATACTAGTAAATCAGTTAAGTGTGCCGGTAGACAATGTTAACAGTAAATTGCTATATCGGTAAGAATTAATGCATGAAACATAAGCACAAAGTCATCCACAACACATGACACCAATATTTGTACGTGGAAACTCTGTAAGGGAAAAGCCATGGTGGGAAACCTTACCCACAATCAGATGATACTACTGCAGATAGTAAGTGTACAAAAAGGGGTCTGGATGTGCAGAAAGGCCAACAGCCTAGAGTTCACTGCTCAATCACAAATGGGAGTCACATTGACTATAGTTGGATGGTTAAATCCAATAAGAATGTACTACACAAAATAGCATCTTCATATGTTGGATTTAGTACCGGTGTAATGCTGATATGCTTCTACAAAAACCTAACTTCACCTTCAAATGATGTCTTTGTGTATGCCTCTGCTTTATCTCACATATACCTTTACTTAAATCTTTTTCACATTCCACACTTGATCTTACAAATAAGATCTTACATTTATACCATACCCTAAGACCAATTTTAGTAGGTCGGCTCTACAAGATATTACAATAAAAACATTTTACAAACAATACAATATTTGATGCAATAACCGATTGAGCATGTCAGCTTAATGCATTTACAACAATAATAAATCATCTCCATGGCATGCCATGCTGATCTAGAAAAGATAAACCTGCCGGTGTAACCCTAGATAACCTGGACCTATTTGCCAGTAAAAGCAAATATGCAAATAAGAATATACCAATGAATATTAATTCAAAATAAAGTGTCCACATGATGTCTTCGACATTACTAAGTGTCTTCCATGTCATTGCAGGTACCAGTGAACATTATATCCTGCCGGTTAATCATATACCGGTAACTGTTGCACAATGTACTGTTTGCCGATGAATGTTGTTGGATCTCCAAAGTAGGTGTATTTAGTAGGTGTTGACATCAATGACAAAACCATACCAAAATACCAACAAATACTGGCTTCCCAAACTCTTGATATAAATTTTTACTTTGTCACTCCATATCCTATAGTTCTCTCTATTAAACTTTGGACCTTCCTTCTTCATCATGATCTGCAAGATCTTTACCTCAAGTTTTTAGGCTTAGACCTTAGAGGACCTAATAAGCTCTGATACCAATTGATGGTATGATGAAAGAATAAGTATCCAATCAAATACTGAGAGGGGGGGTGAATCAATAGATAGAAAAACTGATGCAAACTTTACCAATCTCAAAATCAATCTCTCAAAGTAAACTTAGAACTATCAATGTAATACCATTGTCAAGATAAAAACTCATAAGATAAACCGATTGACTATTACAACAAATTAACAATAAACAACTTCAAACTCATAAACATCCAAATTCTTTTCCATATGTCAACAAACTTCATTTCTCAATGCTTCTAGTTATCATGACTTATCAAAGTAGTTAAGTAAATCAACCACAAAAACATTCACCACTTGACATAAATATTTTTGACGTGGAAACCCAAATGGGAAAAAACACGGTAAGATGAGACTCACAAGATAACTATCTAACCTCTTCTAAAGTTCACCCTGATAGGAGCCTAGCATGTTAAAGCTTTACAAAAGTCTTGTTAAGAATTGATCCTCTTAGGAACCACCCGGTTAAGGGATTGACTACAATGCCTTGTTAGAAGCAATACCCTATAAGAAGTAACCTCAGCAGAGGATTTGAAAATACAAGCTAATGGATCACCTTGTTAGAGGATTTGAATAGAACCAAGCTTCTTAGAGATTACCTGCTTAGGGGATTTCAATTCTGTTGTATTTTTTAGAAAACAACAGGATTTTGTTGATCTGTTTGAATAGCACTACACTTGCTTATTTAGATCATTTTCATGCTCCTATCTGCCTTTACTCAAACTATAGATACATCATCCATTTCGGAAACCATACATTCAACTGATCTTTGCCAACACTAAAACTAAACAACTTCATCGACCTTATAAACAAATCACTTGGGTTGGTAACACAACAAAAAATCTAATTTTCATAGAGATTACAAACAAGTCGGTTCAAGTATGACCGTTGGATTACATAGCAATCTCTGCACATCAATCAAGAAAACCTTGATCGCTCATTGATCACCGCTTCATTGAACTTAGTAACTCATCACGCACTTTTAATTATATGCAATATACTTCCTCATTCCCTAGACAAAAATCGTTACATCAATGCACCAAAATCACTTGAAATTGTCTTCATACAATAATCATACGTGTCATAATAATTACTGCTCATCATTAGATCATAAACCAATATAACCAATTCACCAAACTTAATCAGTTAGGGTTTATCAAAAACAATAGGTAGGGTTTACCAGTTACCGGTTCAACTCACAAATTCTTCCTACGGGTTACAATTTCCTTCACTAGTTCATCCAACTAGTTACAAAACAATATTACAACAATATCAACAATATCATAACCAATTAATTGACATCAATGACAATATAACATATCATTAACACAATCTTCATGCAAATGCCAACAATTTCCAATAATCTCCCCCTTTAGCATTGATGGCAACACTAGATGTGAAAAATAAAACATCTAAGTGCCAAGAAATGCCAAATATTTCTCATAGAAGATATAACAATGAAAAACTAAAAAAATCTCAGCAACTCCCCCTAATGAGTGCAATCCAATCTGAAACTAATCTGAATCTCTCTCCCATATGACATATTATGACATTATTTTTCACATATAACTCTCCCCCTTTGACATTAATGCCAAAGATATGACATAGATATCAAAATCATGTGAGTCACAAAGCTGACTACTCCCCCTGAGTAGTAGCGCCACTACATCAATCCGAAGCACCTAACTTGTCTCTCAAATATTCAAATGATTCCTTAGACATCGGTTTAGAAAATATATCTACAATCTGCTCTTTAGTGTTCACATAAACCAATTTGACTTCCTTTTCTTCCACCTTTTCCTTCAGAAAGTTATATTTTATTGAAATGTGCTTAGTCTTAGAGTGAAATACCAGATTCTTAAATATGTAAATAGCTGCAAAGTTATCACAATAGATAACTACCAGTTCACTGCAATTTACCTTGATATCCTTCAACATTTGCTTCATCCACAAGACTTTGGTGCAATTAGTTGCTACTACAATATATTCAGCTTCTGTAGTAGATAAAGATATTGCATGACTATTTTTTGTTGATACATGAAACCAATTTATTTCCAAGAAAGAAATATCCACCAGAAGGGCTCTTCCTGTCATCAGTATCCCCTGCCTAGTCTGAATCTGTATATGCACATAAAGTGAAGTTATCATCTCTAGAATACCATAAGCCATTTTTGTTGCTCCTTGCAAATACCAGGATATCCTTTTTACTGCACATTCATGATTTTCTTTAGGATTACTTTGATATCTTGAAACTATACTTACTACATTCATAATATCCGATCTAGTTTGAGTTAGATATAACAAGTCACCAATCATAGACTTATACCTTGTCAAATTTACCGATGCAGATGTGTCTTTGATAGATAATTTCTCACTTGTCACCATAGGAGTACTTACCAGTTTGGAATTATCAATACCAAACTTCCTTAACAATATCCTTAGATACTTAGTTTGACAAATAAAAATGCCTTTGTCTGTTTGAGTAATCTGGAAACCTAAGAAAAATCTCATCTCACCAATCATAGACATTTCAAATTCATTCTTCATATTATTAGATAATTCCATGCACAATTTATCTTCACCTCCAAAAATGATATCATCAACAAATCCTTCAATAATTAGAATATCATCATCAGTGATCTTGTAATATAAATTATTGTCAGCACTGCCTTTAGTAAAACCAAGCTTCAAAAGATATTTATCCAACCTTGCATACCAATCTCTAGGAGCTTGTTTCAATCCATATAATGCTTTCCTTAACCTGCAAACCATATCTTTGTTATCTGTCAGTCAAAATCCATCAGGTTGCTCAATGTATACTTATTCCTCAAGTTCACCATTCAAAAATAAAAATTTAATATCCATTTGATAGACCTTATAGTTCTTGTATGTTGCATAGGTAAGAAATAGTCTAACAACTTCAATTCTAGCTACTGGTGCAAATGTCTCACCATAATTAATTCCTTCCATTTGAGAATATCCTTTACAAACCAATCTAGCCTTGTTTCGTACAACTTGACCATCCTCATTTATTTTATTTCTAAAAACTCATTTAGTTCCAATAACATTCTTATTTTTAGGCCGAGGAACTACAGTCCAAGTTTTATTCTTCTCTATATGATCTAATTCATCTTCCATAGCCTTTAACCAATGTTTATATTTACAAGCTTCAATAACAGATGTCGGATCAATTTGAGAAATAAGACATACCTCTTTATTTGTTAGTCTTCTTCTTGTCATAACTCCCTTGTTCCTATCTCCAATGATTTGATCTTTAGAATGATATAATCTTACATACCTTGGTGTCTTCTGAACTTCAGGTTCATCGTTTTAATCATTAGTCAAAGTTGAATTTTCTGATTGTACTGGTGTAACTATCTCAGTGTCTTGTATCAGTTGAGGCATTGCTAGTTCAGTTATGATCATTTTCACTGTCGGTTTTCTATCATATGATATAGAGTGATCTCTATATTGCTCATTCACTTTCACATTTGCGCTCTCCACAAATTTCTGCAATCTTTTGTTATAACATCTATATGCTTTTCTCTAAATTGAATATCCAAGAAATATCCCTTCATCACATCTAGGATCAAACTTCCCAATTGAATCGTCCCTTTTGATATAAAATTTACTTCCAAAAATTCTGAAATATATAATAGTAGGTGTATGTCTAAACCATAATTTATAAGGAGTCTTACTAGTTTCACCATTGATATGAACTCTACTAAATGTGTAGACTATTGTACTCACTGCTTCTCTCTAGTAGATGTGAGGCAATTTGGCTTCCATCATTATGGTTCTTGTTGCATCCAAAATGGTTATATTCTTCCTTTCCACTACTCCATTCTTGTCAGGAGTCCAAGGTGAAGATAACTATCTCCTAATTCCATTTATATCACAAAAATTGTTAAATTTATGAGATGTGAACTCACTGCCTTGATCTGATCTCAGACATTTGATTTTGAATCCATTTTTTGTTTCCACCTTTTCTTTGAAGATCTTGAATTTCTCAAAAGCTTTAGACTTCTCCCTTAGAAAAGTCACCCACATCATTCTAGATAATCATTAATTATTAGCATGAAGTACCTATCACCTTGAAAGCTTTTGGTCCTTGTTGGACCACATAAGTCGGTATGAATCAAATCAACCACATCATTAGATTTATCATGTATGCTCTTAAGAGAATTTCTAACTTGATTTCCCAATTGGCATTCCTTACATACCAGATTATGAGGCTTTATAATCTAAGGTATATCTCTAACTGCCTTTGTTGAACTGATCTTAACAATACACTCAAAAATAAGATGACACAACCTCTTATGCCATAACCAACTCTCATCAATATCAGCAATCAAACATGTCTTATTACTAGTGTTCAAGTGAAAGATATTACCTCCAATCTGAGTACCGGTTGCAATCTCCAAACTAGTTTTGTTAATGATTTTGGATTTTCTATCTTTGAATTGAAGTTGGAATACCTTATCCACCAATTGACCAACACTTAAAAGGTTATGCTTTAAACCTTCTACATAATAGACATTATCAGTACTATGCTTGCCATCCAGAGAAATAATGCCTCTACCTTTTATTGTACATGCTTTGTCATCCCCAAATCTGACTTGACCGCCATTGTATTCTTGCAGGGATAGAAATTTTCTTTTATCTCCAGTCATATGATGTGAGCATCCACTATCAATTACACATTCATCCTTGTCTTCAACTTTTTCTACCAGGGCCTTTTCTTCATTCTTGATAGCCAGTTTCGGTTCATCTTCCTTTAAAGCATAGAACACCCATGCCTTTCCATTGCTAAATCCAATAGCAGAGTCTCCTGCAAGTTCATCCTCTGAGTCATCACTTACTCCTTCCTCATCTGCTATGTAGCATAGTTTGTTTTTCTTGAATCTATGTTTGTTCTAATTAGGCTTAAATGATTTCTTAACTCTTTCTTCAAATCTTGCATTCTTTTCAGGACATCTAGATGCAAAATGACCAATCTCATTACATGCAAAACATTTAAAAGGTTATTTTCCTTCATACTTACTTCCTATTAGTCCTTTAGGTACTCTTCTAGCATATAAGGCTTCAAGTTGTTCAAATTCTTCATCCTCTTTCCTCATATCTTCCAATTCTTTTGCATATAGGGCTTTCCAATCACTTTTGTTGGTAGATGATGATGCATGAAAAGCAGGTTCAGACTTTGCAGCACCAGAGGGTCCAAATTCTTCAAGCTCAAAATCAAATAATTTACCAATCAGAATGTCTTTGTTGACTGAAGTTTTTGCCATTGTTCTCAATTCATTAATTGCAGTAGCCTTCATTTTATAAGTCGGTGGTAGGGCTCTCAAAACTTTAGAAACTATTTCATCTTCACTTAGAGATCCTCCATAATATTGAACTCCCATGACAATATGATTTACTCTTTCCATAAATATAGCAATTCTTTCATTATCTTCCATCTTCAAGTTCTCATATCTTACCCAGTAACCATCAAGTTTAGCAATTTTTACATTAGGGTCACCTTCATTCAAAGTTTGCAATTTATCCCACATAACCTTTGCAGATGATTTATCAGGTAATCCCATGATTTACTGATCAGTGAGTTCACACAAGAGGGCTTCTCTAGCTCTGCAATCATTTTCAAAAATTTTGTCCAAGTCTGTAGGACCAAGATTGCCAAATGTCGGATCATAAGGTGTATATCCTTGCCAAGACATCTGAGATGGGTCTCCACTCATATTTTCCATATCCCATAGTTTTTTCCATCAAGCTTAGAGATTTCTCTTCTGAAAAATAGTTGTCGGTGGATTTGAAGTATTAGTTACCATAGTGGGAAGCCTACCCACACTCAGATAATACTTCTGCAGAAAGTATGTGATACAATAAGGGGCCCGGACATGCAGGAAGGCAGACTACTTAGAGTGTACTGCTCATTACAAAGGAATCTCACTGACTACAGAGAGGTTATAAGCACCTCAATATAATTGGACAACAATCTAGAAGAATGAATTGCCAGTGATAGCATCTACCATGCCTGATTATAGTCTCGATTAAGCTCAATATCGGAGGCCTTTGACCTCTTACATAAACCCAATTTGATCACCTATGATCGACCAAATCTCCTTCGCATATGATATTTCATTCCTTGACCATGACCATGATTTGCAATGAGATCTTACATCATTTTATACAAACCCTAATACCTAAACCAATTAGGTTGGCCACCTAAAAGATATTACTATAAGATGATTACATACATGCATATTACAATGATATGCCATGTCAGCTTTAGATCAAAATAACATTAACCAATCCATAAATAATCCTGGTAACATGTAGAGAACGCGTTACATGCTACCGGTCCATAACCTAGATAGGTATCGGACCTAATTTGGGTCCACCGCACCAAAGAAATGTCACCAATCAATCGAGGCACGATCAAGGATCACCTTTTTCATCTTGAATTCCATCTAGAAGCTGCACCAACACCACTTATGCATCCTGTCAAAGATTCTCAGTAAAATCTCTACTGATAAAACCTTAAACCCTTACCGGTATAGGCTTGCTAGAGTGTATGATAGCATTCAATCATCAAGTCAATACCAACTGACCAAAACATACTCCAGAAAAATCAAACCAAACATATTCCATTGATCCAAACATGTCGATAGTATCCAACTGATAGTCCCTTCTGTAGGTAGCACTAGTTCTTCTGTCGGTAACCAAAATTTGTCTGTCGATAACCAATCATAACAGCTAGTATTGACATCAATGACATAACATCAATGCAACACATAATCAATTCCTTCATATTGCCAACACCGATCTCAAGTTATAATCAGTTCTTTCTCACTTTTGCACTACATAATCAATTTCCTTTCCAAATCAAACAAGAAAGAGGGGATCAACTTAGCATTCCCAATTCATTCAGAATTTGATCTACCATCTTTAAGTGGAGAGATTGAATCTAGTGAATTATCCTCTCCTCTTTCTAATGTAACATGGTGAAAGTGCTTGAATGGTAATCGATAGAAAAACTATCATCTCTCTTTGAGGGAAAGGGTAGTTTTCCTCTTGATCTATCATTCACCATTTTCCCACCATTACATTTTGGTGAACCTGATGTCTTGCATGATTTCCTTTGAACAACATTGCATATTTTTCATTTACAAGTTTCAAATTTCTGCAAACTTCGTGGTTAAATCATTAAAAACTCTAGTTTTTAAAATTAAAATTGAACTTGTGATTTGTAAAAATTGCTTGTGGTTATCTTAGATCTGAAAAAAAAATTGATTGTCAAATTCAATTTCCTCAATGTCTTGTTCAATTTGAAATTAAAATTTACAAAATTAAGAGGATACTTGTTAAAACCCCAATTTTCAAAAATTATCTTGAACTTGTGCAAAAATTGGATTTCCATTTAATTTTCAGATTTGCGATTGTTCTCAGATTTGTCTTCAATCCTGCAATTCAAATTTTTAATTTCTTTCCTTTTTCCCAAAATTCAAATTTCAAAATTAAGTGGTTAGGTCATCAAACCCTAATTTTTAAAATTAATTGGATTTTGTGTGAATTTCAAATTAATTTCATTTACATTCAAATTTCTAAACATTTTCCAAGGTGTCCCTATCCATTAGGTTTGACCCTTTTCAAAATTGCACTTCAATTCCTCAATTTCTTCAAAACCCTAATAGGGTCCTATTTTCACATTTGCGCCTTCATTTCGCCCATCTAGAGATCGTAAAATTCACCAATTTTGGGGGGTTAGCTTTAAAATCATCGTAATATCGATCCCTGAAAATTTTTGACAAAAGTTGGTTGGACGATGTACGTTCCCGCCACGGTCCTCGACTTTTTTCCTGAAATTTTGGGAGATTGTTATGACTGTATTTAATAGCCTAAATCAAGAATATTGGCAAATTTTATCCATTTTTTTATCCCTCTAGAATCAGAAATACCTTCAAAATTCAACATTTCAAATTTCAAGAAAAATTTTAAAATTAAGAGGTTAATTATAGTCTGCCCTGATTTTAAAAATTTTGATTTTAAGATTAAGTGGTATTCCCTTGGCCCTAATATAAAAATTCCAATTTCTTTTCATTTTTGGAAATTGTGTCATCCACTTCCTCCAACAAAGTTCAAATTGTGTAATCATTATTTTCTTGAATTCTGCATTACGCAATTTTGTAAGCTTTGTTCTACAATTCAAAATTTTAATTTTCCCTCTAGTGTATGAGTTTTACAACTATTAGTCCTACTTATCCTATCCCTGTTAGACAAAGTCTTAGAATTAAGGCTTCCCAAGATTTAATTACTGAGGAGATGGAGCCTAATTTGGGTAACTTCTTTAATGAGGATCAAGATAATTCTTCTCATCCTTAACATGTGCCTATTCACCCCATTAATGAATCCCATGGTGAAGAAGAAGCTTTAACTAGGGTTTCTTTATATCAACTTTCTACATTGGACAATCAATTTGATATCTTTCAACAATGGATGTCCCAATAATACCCTAATAGTGAAGCTCTTCCATTAATTGAAGGTCTTAAGCACATGCTACAAAGTGATAAGAATGGAATTGATATATTGTGTGGTATTGCACATATTGTTGATTCTAATGTCACGACTATTAAGAGTTATGCCGAAACCCTAGGTTGCTCACAACCTTCAACACAAGTCAATTCTTTGAATCCTTTGACTGCTCCTATGACTATTATTCCTACTTTCACATCTAACATCATGGCTACTTCAACTCAAAATGCCATTCCTACAACCATAGGTCATGGGGGAAATCCCTCTTCTTCATTGAATCCTCCATCGTTACCTATGACTTCCATGAATATTTCTACTATACATCAACCAATCAATGTGACACAAGGGGACAATTCCTTCAACAACTTTATTCCTCCTTTAAGTGTCATGTTTCCTACCCAATCATCACCTATGCCTACTTATCATAATGTCCCACCACCTTATTCTTAGTCCATTCCTTCTTTCAATAATATCACACCATCTTCTCACTCACCTATGTCTAACATCAACTCTTCTATCGAAATGACATTCAACAATCTTGCTCAAACTGTGTCTTCTTTACAACAACAAATTGCTTCCATGAGTCAATCCAAGCTTAGTGAGCCCACCTTTGATGTTGTGAGCCCACTTTCTCTTGATATTGTTAAAGTTGTGCCACCTAAACATGTGGAGATCCCTTAATTAGAACTCTATAATGGAAAAGGTGATCCTCTTACGCATGTCAAAACATCCTAAACCTTGTGTACTGATTTTGCTTATGATCAAAGATTGCTTGCAAAACTATTTACAAGAACACTAAGAGATAAGGCCTTACAATGGTATTGCTCTATGCCTTCTTATTCTATCACTTCCTTTCAACAACTAGAAAATGCTTTCATCCAACAATTTCAAAACAACATTGGTCCTAAAATCACTTTGACTAGTTTAATTCATTGTAAACAAGGTGTTAAAAAAAAAGTGATTGATTTCATTGGTAGATATAAGCATTTGTATGCTCAAATATCTTTTCATGTGCCTGATAATGATATTCAAATAATTTTCATTTCTAATTTATAAAAAGATATTAGGGAAAATCTTATTTTATCTGAGTTTACTTCCTTTCCGCAGTTGTACGCAACACTCCACAATTATCAACTGGCTATGAGTCAAATGGAGCAATCCAACAAACCAACAAAAAGCTTCATCAAGTTCAATGATCCAATCAACAACAACCATGTGAATGCTACAACAGGTGTGCCTTCTATTTCTATTTTTCCAAAGAGAAAGATAGTTTACTCCTTTGAATGAATCTCTACATAGTATTATGTCTCAATTGTTACACATAAATGTTATCAAACTTCCTCCTATAAAAAAAATTGATCCTTCCAAACTTGCATCACCTTATTTTGATAACAATTCTTTTTGCCAATTTCATCATCAACCTGGTCATGATATTGAAAAATATTTTAAATTGAAGAAGAGGATCAAGACTTGATTGATAATAGTACTATATATGTGGTAGGTGTGAATGATAAAGGGAATAAATCAGTATCTCCTCCTAATCAAAATCTTAAGATTTTCATTGATCCCTTGCCATCTCATACCTCTAACATTATTGAGATTGTGCCTAATTCTCTCTCTTCTGAAGAATTCACCTCTATGGCTTCAAACTTGGTTAATATGTGTATAGCGGAAAATCGAACCCTAGGTGTTCTCCCCCACTCCAAGGAGAAAGGGGGTCACTAGGATTGATGGTTTTCACTTAGGAGGGACTTTACATTCAAAAGAGGGGTTGAAACCCACAAGATCCAATCCCACACAATGCAAGACTGGATTCTAAATGAGTTTCAAGGGTTGAGACATCAAGGATACCCTCTTTTGTAAAGAATGTAGATAGAAAGATTGAACTAGGAATGCATGTAAAGTAAGAAAGATTCGCTTATAAACAGAGATAGGGATACAGGATGAAGCTGCGGACTTGGAATTAGCAGTAAAATGTCGAGATGATGTTGTTCTGCAAATTTGAGCAAAAGTTGACGGGACGATGGCGCCCGGCGTGCACACGGTCCTCCGAAAAATCCGTGAAACGAAGGGGGATCTGTTCGTCTCTACACAAGGATTCCAGATCTTCAATTACAGCCGCGTACCTGCAACCTTGTTGTAAGAATGTTTGTATTCTTACATGCGAAGGTGTAATGAATGTTTTATTTTGTATGTTGTAAGTGATCTCTGTAAGGAAGTTAAGTAGCGGAAACAACTTCCTACACTAACCTTGAGAGGAGGGTAATGCAAAACTTTTTCAGATCATTACAACAGTTACAGAAAATAGAAATAGATATAATAGCAATCATACCACAACACAATGATTTACATGGGGAAAACCCTTTCGGGAGAAAAACCCCACCCTCCAAAAGCAGCTCAATATTTTATTCAGCAATCAAAAACAGATTACAAAATACTTGCAGAGCAAGCTCTTCGCAGGAGTACCACTAATCAGAGATTCAGAGGCAACTCAATAGCCATAAGACTCTTACACACAACCTCTATCTCACACACCTCATAAATAGGAGATACAATACAAGAAACCATCAAACGGTATTACAAAACCATGGGCTAAAACCACCCAATAAGGTGTAGCTGACCTTATATCCCTTCTAGATGCCCTATGACATGTTAAAGCACACATCAACACGTGTCGCTCCCTTTTACAGCTCATTTATGTATTCGATACAAATTATTTTTCCTATTTCAGGAGTACAAACTTCCGGAGGCCATAACTTGAGAACCGGGTGTCCGATTGACGAACCGTTTGAAGCGTCGGAAAGCTTACGAAGTGCTCTATCACCTCGTAACCCGCTTCGCCGGTTACAGCAACTTTTCAGGGTGTTTTGGAGCCTCTAAAGTCCCCAAAATTAAGTTTAAACATTTTATTGCACCCCTCCAAGACGAAAACTTTAATATCTTCAAAACTAGCTGTGACCTTGCGACGCAACTTTACCGGAATGCTTATCTAGCCAACCAGAAGCTTCAGGGAGAGTTTCGCACCATTTCGTGCTCAAATAAAAACTTACTATAAATAGTAACCTCGCATAAATGCAAGGTTGAGACACCATTTTTCCCAACAATCTCCTCTTCAATGGTTGAATCCTTGTCTTGAATGCAACACTTAGCCTTGAATGGAGACTTAGAATGCTCAATTGCTTGAAGGAATGCTTGAATGTTTGAATGTTTGAATATCGCTTCCGCCTCTTGCTTGCATATATTTTCCTCTTTTTCCTTGCCTCCTCAAATGGGAGGGGAAATGTAGTTTATATACTTGTCAATTAGGGCTGATAGACTGATTTTTCCAACCTTGGGTCGACTAGGAAACATTATTTCCCGAATTGCAAACTTAAAGACCCGATGCCCAAAATAGGGCCAGGGACCAGGGTGCTAGGCGCCATGGTCTTGGGGGACCAGGGCGCTGGGCACCATGGTCCCACCTCCTGGGGTAGCAGGGTGCAAGGAGGGATCAGGCCAAGGTGTAGAAAATGCAATTTTTGGTGTCGTAAATAGGTTTCGGGGTCTCCATTCAGGTTCAACATTGCGCCACCATCATGAAGACCCAAATGCAGTTTAAATTGCAAGTGTCGCAATTTTAGGACGCTACATTTAGCCCCCACTTTAGCGGGAGTATAAGCGTACGTCCATACTTCCAGTAAAGTACAAGGAAACAGCATTGAAAGACTTTCACCATGTTAAGAAGGCAAGATACACCAAGCCCCCAGTGGACTAAGGATCTTACGACTTCGATTGTCAAAGTAAAAGGGAAGACCATGAGGGAGAACCATGACTATCAATAGTAAGGTTCCCTCACTATGAGTCATGCAAGAAAAATTTTCAAGGCAAAGCTAAATTTGTCAAGAAATTTTCAAGTATCTTGAAGAGATATGAACAGGGTGTATGCCCCCCTATGTTAAAGCAATCGCACACGCCTCATCGGGGGTGATTGCTTTAAGGTAGTGATACATATAGGAAATGAGAAAGGAAAGGAGCACGTTATCACAAGGATTTAGCCACCAAGTGTGGGATAAGCCCAAGGATAATAGACACAAAACACAAAGCACAAGGTGACTTCGCTTTCCTTGGGGTCAGTATGCTGTATGATAATTCATGTATATCATATGTATGTATGCATAATTGTTCTTCATTCCCCAATCAAGGAAGGTCACCTAGAAGAAGGGAACACATATGTCTTTTGAGTCAACATGAGAGAGACCAAAAGAGATCTCAATGCTTTGCATCGTCCTCAAGTAGACAACACTAAGGACAACAAATAGAAGAATGAGAATAACACATAGAAGAAGTAACAAAAGAGAGGAGGAAAGAGTTTGCTATGCTAATGAACAAGTCTAGCATGCCATCTACCCCTCGATCTTGCTGATCAATGTTTTGGGAAGGTAGGGAACACACTAGAGGAGGAACATCCAACATAGCAGATGGAGCTATCACGAGATCTAAATAAGGGCTATGTTCATGTTCCAAGCCACGTTGTTCTTGTCTAGGAGCTAGGATAAGTGCTTTAGAAAATTTGTTAGATAAACGGTTATCAACATCAACATATTCATATTCACTATCAGAAAAAGAAGTAACATTTTCATCATAAATAACATTTTCATCTATATCATCATCAAGATTTATAAAACTAGGATCTTTAACTCGCACAGGATCAAGACCATCATGCATCTTATGTTTAGGAGATTTTGGCTCAATTTCTGGCTGAGGAGAAAATGGAATAATACTAGCTGAAGGTGTTTTTGGGGATTGCAAAGTTTGAGAAGCAACTGCATGAGCTCTAAGATGACGCTTTCATCGATGTTCACGTGCAGAACGATTTCGTCTAGTCTTAGTAGGAAGTTGAGAAGATTGAGGAGGAGGAATGTTCTCATCCTTATCACTTGGGTGTTTGGGTTGTGATCTCTTAGGTTGGATAATAGAAGTAGAAGAAGGTCTCTTCTCTCTTTAAGAGGGAGGAGGAGGAACTGCTCCATCTAAAGGAGGAATATTTGGTTTAGGAAGGAGACCAAGTCCATCATGACGAGGAGGTATAGGTCTACTTTTGGAAAGTTTATTAGATATAGACATAGTCACATCCATAGGGATGGGTTGGGAATCTTCTTGAAGAAAGACATTAGTTTTATCTTTCAAAGGAAGAACTTCCTTCTCAAGAATGATAGGAATATCAAGCTTGGGTGTTCTAGGTTCACTTAGAGATAGGATCATATCTTTTTTCCACTTTTGATAAGATTTGAAAAGATGATCACTTCACGGTGGAAGAGATTGGAATTGTTTAGGCCAAAAATAATCAATAGGAACACTAGAAGTTCTTTCAGCTGGTTTAAAGAGACTATGATTGATAGTAACAACTTCACCATTATGGGGAAATTTCAAACACTTGTGAGTAGGAGAAGCAATAGCTTTCATGGAAGATAGCCAAGGATAGCCTAGCTTCACACGAAATTGTTCGGATGATGGAATAATAGCAAAGCTCACATCAAGGGATTTGTTATGGACCTCAATAGGTAATGTAATAGAACCAATTGCAGGAGAAGAAAATGCATCAAATAGTTTCACAACCACATTTTTTTCATAGATCACTTGATTCAATTGCAAAGTAAAAAGAAACTCTTCAGTAATGATATTAACCATGCAAGAAGGATCAATAAGTACTCCACGGCAAGGTGTATTCTTGACTTTTGCAACTATATATAAAGGACCATTAGGTGCCCTGATAGTTTCACTAGAATCAAAGGTGATGGAAGGTTCGTTAGGGATTTTCTGCTGCTCTACAAGGTTAATCACATTCGGAGTCATAGACACAAGATCATCAGGTGAGATGGAGGAATCATTAGTATCAATCGCATTAGAGGTATGAGAAGGTAATGGATCAGTAAAAATATTGAGATTTTGATTAGGAGGAGCTACAGATGTATTGCCTTTATCATTCACACCAGAAATAGAGATGGTATTATTATCAATCAAATCTTGAATTTTACCCTTTAAAGCAAAACATTTTTCAGTATCATGCCCAGGTTGACGATGAAATTGACAAAAAGATTTGTTATCAAAATAGGGTGAATTAATCTTTGCAGGATCTATTTGCCTTATAGGAGGAAGAGTAAGCACATTTTGTTCCAATAACTTATTCATAATACTATGCAATGATTCATTCAAAGGAGTAAACTTTCTTTCTTTCTTGAAAAACTTAGAAATAGGAGGCACACCTGATGCTGCATTCACATTGTTGTTGATGATGTTTTCATTGAATTTAATGGACTCTCTATTTGGTTTAAACTTCCCAAATGGTTGTTGACTACTATCACCCTTATCACTCGGAGCCATAGGATTTGCTTGTTCCATTTGACTCACAGTCAGTTGATAATTGTGAAGAGTTGCACACAACTGTTGGAAAGAAGTAAACTCAGAAAATAGGAGTTTTTCTCTAATATCTTTTTGTAAATTAGAAATAAAGATTCTTTGAATATCATTGTTAGGTACTGGAAAAGAAATTTGAGCATACAAATGCTTATATCTACCAATGAAATCAGTCACTTTTTCTTTACACCTTGTTTACAATGCATTAAATCAATCAAAGTAACTTTAGGACTTATATTGTTTTGAAATTGTTGAATAAAAGCATTTGCAAGTTGTTGGAAAGAATTAATAGAATAGGAAGGCAATGAGCAATACCATTGTAGAGCCTTGTCTCTTAATGTTCTAGTAAACAGTTTTGCAAGCAACCTTTGGTCATGAGCAAAATCGGTACATATTGTTTGAAAAGTCTTAACATGTGTTAGAGGATCACCTTTACCATTGTAAAGCTCCAGTTGTGGGAGTTCAACATGCTTAGGGGGAATAGCTCGAACAATGTCAAGAGAAAGTGGACTCGCAACATCAAATGTGGGCACACTAAACTTAGATTGATTCATAGAGGCAATTTGTTGCTGTAAAGAAGAGACAGTTTGTGCAAGATTGTTAATGGTCGCTTCAGTCGAGGAGTTCATATTAGACGTGTTAGATTATGATGGAGGTATTATGTTATTGAAAGAAGGTATTGATTGAGAGTAAGGTGGCGGGACACTATGATAGTTAGTCATAGGAGATGATTGGAAAGGAGGAACACTACAAGGAGGAATGGAATGGTTAAATGAATTGCCCCCTTGTGCCAGGTTCATTTGTGGAGATGTAATAGGAACACTCATTGAAGGAATGAATGAAGAAGTCGAGTTAAATGAAGGAAGAGGGTTAATTGAGGAAGAAGGATTGCCCCCATGACTAGTGATCATAGGTGGAATGTCTTGTATTGAAGTAGTCATTATGTTTGATGTAAAAGTAGGTATACTAGCAATAGAAGTCGTCAAAGGGATAGAAAGATTGACTTGAGTAGGAGCTTGTGTATAACCCAAAGTTTCAGCACAACTCTTCATAGGCATCACATTCAAATCCACAATGTGTGCAATACTACGCAAAATATCAATTCCATTCTTATCATTTTGAACCATACGTTTTAGACCCTCAATTAAAGCAAGAGCTTGACTATCGAGGTATTCTTGAGACATCCATTGTCGAAAATCATCAAATTGGTTATCCAATTTTGAAATTTGTTCTACAGAAACCTCATGGAGAGATTCTTCATCATTAGGAGGATTAGAGGAATTACCCGTGTCCTCGTTAAATAGGTCGTTCAAATTAGGTTCCATCTCCTCGGTAATTAAACTTTGGAAAGACTTAATTCTAAGGCTTCGCCTAACAGGAATAGTGTAAGTAGGGCTTATTGTTGTAAAACTCATGCACTAAAGAGAGAGAGAATATTTTGAATTTTAGAGGTAGCAAATTTTAGTAAAATCAGCCAATCTCCTAGATTTAAGCTGTTAAATGCAATCAAGACAATCTCCCAAAATTTCGAAAAAAATGTCCGGGACCATGGCGAATGGAGTGCACACGGTCCTCGCAACTTTTTTTGAAATTTTCAGGGATGAAAGTTATGATGATTTTAAAGCTAATCTGAAAAAATTGAGTGATTTTAAGATCTATAGATAGGCCAAATTAAAGTTGCAATCTCAAAATTGAACCCTACCAAGATTGTTTGAAAAATGCAAAATTTGAATTTTGAAAAAGAGAGGGAAACTGAAATTTTGAATTTTATGATTTAAGAGGGAATACTAAAAGCAATGAGGGTTTTGAAATTTTAAAAGTTGACTCAATTTCGCACAAAATTCAATTTTGAAAGTGGAAATCAAGGTTGTTGCAATTAAACATTTAATTTCAAAAGTCACAAATTGCAAAAATTTGAATAAAGCACTGAAATCTCGAATGAATGCCAACACACTTTTCAGATTTAGGACAGTAAGAAACACAATTTTGACATGAATTTTAATTTCAAAAATTTTTGAATGATTATAAGCCTTAATCCAAGCAATCACTAGACCAACTTTGACTTTAATTTTGAAAGTGTTAGAATTGATGAAATCAGCCAAAATTCTGGATTTTAGCAGAAAAATACAGTAAGATCTAGCTCCCGAAATTTCAAAAAAAAAGTCGGGGATGATGGCGCTCGGGGTGCACACGGTCCTCGCAACTTTTTTCCAAATTTTCAGGGATGAGAGATATTATGATTTTGTTGCAGAATCCAAAGTTACAGCCAATTTGGAGGTGTTTTAATCAGTGAAATCATCAGTCAAAGGTTGAATCAAGAGGGTTTTGACACTTAACCACTTAATTTTCAAAATTAAAGCATAGATATGATTTGATAATTTGCAGTAGATGGGTAGATCTGAAACAAGCATTAACAATTAAACATTTCACAAGCTCAATTACTAAACAGAAAATTTTAGGGTTTTTATGCAATTAACCTCTAAAATTTGCAAAAGATCAAAAATGTAATTAAGGAAGAAAATTTTTCAGATCTAACCATGAATAATCAGAATTAGGGTGTTCACGTCGGGTTCACCAAAATGTAAAGCGAAAAATCAAACCCTAGGTGTTCTCCCCCACTTCAAAGAGAAAGGGGGTCACTAGGATTGACGGTTTTCACTTAGGAGGGACTTTACATTCAAAAGAGGGGTTGAAACCCACAAGATCTAATCCCACACAATGCAAGACTGGATTCTAAATGAGTTTCAAGGGTTGAGACATCAAGGATACCCTCTTTTGTAAAGAATGTAGATAGAAAGATTGAACTAGGAATGCATGTAAAGTAAGAAAGATTCGCTTATAAATAGAGATAGGGATACGGGATGAAGCTGCGGACCTGGAATTAGTAGTAAAATGTCGAGATGATGTTGTTCTGCAAATTCAAGTGAAAGTTGACAGGACGATGGCGCTCGGTGTGCACACGGTCCTCCGAAAAATCCGTGAAATGAAGGGGGATCTGTTCGTCTCTGCACAAGGATTCCAGATCTTCAATTACAGCCGCGTACCTGCAACCTTGTTGTAAGAATGTTTGTATTCTTACATGCGAAGGTGTAATGAATGTTGTATTTTGTATGTTGTAAGTGATCTCCTCTTCAATGGTTGAATCCTTGTCTTGAATGCAACACTTAGCCTTGAATGGAGACTTAGAATGCTCAATTGCTTGAAGGAATGCTTGAATGTTTGAATGTTTGAATATCGCTTCCGCCTCTTGCTTGCATATATTTTCCTCTTTTTCCTTTCCTCCTCAAATGGGAGGGGAAATTTAGTTTATATACTTGTCAATTAGGGCTGATAGACTGATTTTTTCGACCTTGGGCCGACCAGGAAACATTATTTCCCGAATTGCAAACTTAAAGACATGATGCCCAAAAGAGACCAGGCCCAAAATAGGGCCAGGGACCAGGGCACTGGGTACCATGGTCCTGGGGGACCAGGGCACTGGGCACCCTAGTCCTGAAGGACTAGGGTGCTGGGCACCATGGTCCCACCTCCCGGGGCAGCAAGGTGCAAGGAGGGATCAGGCCAAGGTGCAGAAAATGTAGTTTTTGGTGTCGTAAATAGGTTTCAGGGTCTCCATTCAGGTTCAACGTTGCGCCGCCATCGTGAAGACCCAAATGCAGTCGAAATTGCAAGTGTCACAATTTTAGGATGCTACAATATGGTAGAAACACAAGATTCACCTAAGGATCCTTGTATTACATTTTACCCTAGTGAGACTATTAGAGCACCCGATGGCCCTTTATACATAGTTGCAAAGGTTAAGGATATCCCTTGTTGTGGTGCCCTCATTGATCCCTCTTGCATGGTTAATGTCATAAATGAAGAGTATCTCTTCACTTTACAATTGCATAAACCACTATATGATGCTTCTAATGTGGTTGTGAAGTTATTTGATGGCTTCTCTTGTCCTAACATTGGCTCTATCACCCTTCCTGTAAAAGTTCATACTAAATCCATGGATGTTGTCTTTGTAATCATACCTTCTTCTAAGAAATTTCATGTGAAGTTGGGCTATCCTTGGTTGTCTTCCATGAAAGCTATTGCTTCTCCAATCCACAAGTGTCTTAACTTTCCTCACAATGAAGAAATAATAACCATGAACCATAGCTTATTTCATTCATCCGAAAGAAGCCCCGGTGTTCCTATTGATCTCTTTTGGCCAAAACAATTTCAATCTCTTCCATCAAGGAGTGATGCTCTTTTTCAATCTTATCAAAAATGGAAGAATGATATAATATTATCCTTAAGTCAACCTAGATCCCCAACACTTGACACTCCTATTATTCTTCAAGATGAGGTTCTTCCCCTCACAGATAGAACTAATCTCCCTCCTAAGGAAGATCATCCACCTACCCCTATGGATGTGACTTTACCTTCTCTTAAGAAGAACAACAATATTCTTCCTAAGGTTAGACCTATACCTCCTCCTCATGATGGACCTGGTCTCCTTCCTACAATATATATTCCTCCTTTCTATGGCACAGTTCCACCTCCTTCCTCTTATCGAGAGAAGAGGCCTGCTTCTCTTATTGTTCAACCAAAAAGACCTCAACCTAAACCTTCCACTATCAAGGAGAGAAACATTCCTATTTGTTCAAGTGTTCCTCCTTCTTCTCATCCTTCCACTAAGACTCAATAGAATCATTGTGTGAGAGAATGCCAATGAAGACGTCGTGTTCGAGATCTTAAAGCTATCCATCAAAATACAAATCTCCTCGGCCTCTGACAATTGACATGATTCCCTTTTCTCCTGATCAAGATGTTCAACCAACATCTCCAAATTATAAGTTTCATAAAACATGTGATGGTTTTACTCCTATTTCTATTCTTTCTCCTCTATCTCTAAACTTTGATGAAAATATGGGTGAAAATGTTGTTCATAATGGCAATATAACTCATAATGCTTTTGACAGTGAGTATGAGTATGTTGATGTGGACAAACATTTATTAGATGAGTTCTCACAAACCCTGATCCTAGCTCCTAGAATCAAACAAAGTGACTTACAACATGAGCATAGTCCTTGTTTGGACCTTGTGATAGCTCCATCTATTGTGCTTGATGTCGCTCCTCTAGCATGTTGCTTGCCTTCCCAAAATAGTGATCAACAAGATTGAGACGCAGATGTCATACTAGATTAGCAATACTAGCACTGCAGATCTCTCTCTCTCTCCTTTATTGATATTTGTGACCATTTTTATATGTGTATCTTTGTTCTTCTATTGTTCCCTTAATGTCTACTTGGGGACGATGCAAAGCATTGAGATCTTCTCTTGGTCTCTTTTATGTTGACTCAAAAGACATCCTCTCTTCCCTTTCTTCTAAGGTAGTGTCCTTCTTTAGGAAATAAAGATTATTATATGCATATACATACATGATATACATGAGTTATTATACATCATACTGACCCTGAGAAAAGCGACACTACCTCGTGTTTTTTGTTCATTATCCTTGGTTTATACCTCGATTGGGGGGTAAATCATTGTGATAGTGTTCTCCCTCCTTCTCTCTCTCTTGGGTGTATCCTACCTTAAAGAAATTGCTCCCGATAAGGCGCATGCGATCTCTTTAGCATGGGGGCATACACTCTTCTCATACTTCTTGTGATACTTAGAATTACTTAATAAACTTTATTTTTGCTTTGTAATCTTTAGTATCCTTTCTTTCATGGCTCGTAGTGAAGGGAACTTTGCTACTTGCATTCATGTTTCTCTCAATCTCCCCTTTTAATTTATCAACTAAAGTCGTAAGATCCTAAGTCCACTGGGGGCTTAGCACATCTTGCCTCCTTGATGTGGTAAAATTCTTTCAATCTTGTTTCCTTGTACTTTACCGATAGTATTGGCATGCTCTTATAATCCTGCTAAAGTGGGGGATAAATGTAGTGTCATAAATTTGTGACCCTAGCAATTTTTGACTGCATTAGGGTCCTCATGCATATGAATTTAAATCCTCTAGCCTAATCAAAGACTAGAGATTTCTTAGCTTGTGAAAACAGCTACTTCCTTTGCCCCTGCATCACCCTGTCTACACTTTTCCCTAGAGAAAAGGGTAGGATAGGGGTGTGGCACCATTGTCCCCCTTTGGACAAGCACATGGCACCCTTGTCCTCCCAGTACATGGGCGTGGTGCCCCTATCCCTACCCTATTTTGGGGCAGGATCCTTCCTAGGGTTGCATTGTTGGTTGTGCCTCGGGTAGGAAACTCCCCCAAAGTCGGCCCATGACAAAATTCAGATCCACTAACATTTATTTAAGGGGGCATTTGTTCTCTCATTTTCACAATTTGAAAGTTCAATAAGTTGTATGATTAGAAAATTCACAAGTGATCAAGCATTCAAGTGCATTTTCAAGCATTCTTTTCCAGCATTGAGCATTCTCAAGTCTCCCTTCAAGGCTAGGTGTTGCATTCAAGTCAAGGATTCAACCATTGAAGAGGAGATTGATTCCAACATTCAATTCCACATAATAATTTCTATCAACATTACTACTACAACCTCCCTTGAAGTTGTAGGTGCACAACTGTACTTTCGGATTCAGGCTTCATTTGTAGAGGTGGAAAAACCCTTTTCATTTCATAGATTTTTCAGAGGACCATGCACATTCCCACCACGGTCCAGGAAAATTTTCCTCAAGTTCATAGGGCGACTTCATCTCGACATTTTATTGCCATATCCAGGTGCACATCTTCATCCCATATTCCAATCTCAAGCTATAATCAGTTATTTGTCACTTTTGCACTACATAATCAATTTCCTTTCCAAATCAAACAAGAAAGAGGGGATCAACTTAGCATTCCCAATTCATTTAGAATTTAATCTACCATCTTTGTGTGGAGAGATTGAATCTAGTGAATTATCCTCTCCTCTTTCTAATGTAACATGGTGAAAGTGCTTGAATGGTAATCGATAGGGAAATTCTCATCTCTCTTTGAGGGAAAGGGTAGTTTTCCTCTTGATCTATCATTCACCATTTTCGCACCATTGCAGGCACCTTCTTGTTTTCTTCCACATGGGTCATAAGGAAACATTCAACTTTGGTTGTAGACTAGTAGTCAATCCTTGAGTTGTAGGTTAGTATCATAAAACAAGCATTCATCCATATTATCAATGTTTATAGTTGTAGTGTCATAAATTGTACACCCTTAATTAGGTTGTCCAATTCCACGCTTAGTTAGCTCTCACCTTAGTATGTCCCATTATACTATGCATTATATGACTTCCTTAGGTATTTAATTAACAAATTAATTAAACCTAAGTCCTTTCTCATCAATTCACATTTCATAAATTGGGCCCTTGATCTTAGGTGTGACTCTTTTTATTATTTCATCCAGATTTAATCTTGATCCTACCCAAATTTCTAATTTCAAAGAGTATTTTGCATATCCATGCATTATCATTTGATCCACCAAGCTAGAATTAGCATTAGAACCTTGTTACTTGCATTCCCCAAAAGTTGAAAAAATATTGTTGGGACCATGGTGACCTACAAATTCAAATTTAGGGTTTCATATGTAAGGCAATTATTTTCCTCATTTAGAAATATAATCTATCATCAAGTTGGATATCCTTATGAAATGAAAGTGTTGCTTTTAGGTGAAGTCTCAAATCTGCAAATTCATCAATTATCGTGTCTTCATCAATTTTTTAACCATGGAAGCTTCAAGAGACATTGGAGGATGATACAGGAATCACTCATTGATGATTGTCTTGTACCTCATCCTAAGGGATTGAGTTTGATTTCATGTGTTTCTCCATTAAGCTTCAAATCTAATTCATAATAGTTTTCAAATTTACATCATTTCTTTAGATTTGAATCCTAATTGTGATTTAAAGCACCCTAGTCCAATCATATCAGCATTAGGATTTAGTCATAGGTACATAGTTTCTTCCCCTATTTTTGTGTATGCTACTCTAGTTTTGTTGTTTACTAGTATGTTGTAGCACCTTTACATTCACTTTCTTTTACACTTTAACTATAGTCTATCATTCTCTCAATATTTCATATTCACTTCCATACCAACAAACGAAAATAAATCATAGAAGTGTCAGTTGAATCTCTTTCACAAAAGAGAGTCAACTACAATCACTTCTCTAAGCAATTTCATATTCTAATGTTAGTGTGGAAGTGGATTTGGCCATAGTGTTATTCAGTTCTATTTTAACACAAAACAATAACATTATGAGATTATATTAGCCATGAATATATGCATTCATTAATTATGTTATCACCTATTAAGTTGAAACATAGTTCAAGATAGAATCTTAATACATATAAATGTCTTGTGAAAGCTAGAATAAAACAAATAAAATGGTATCATTTCTAGAGCCCATCATTTCCTAAGGTTTTGTGGTTAACATATTTTTAATTCACAATGATTTAATCCCAGTCTTACATTTAGGCACACTCTATGGGACCCATGTCCATGTCTACTAACAAATTTGTGAAGAAAATTATTTTTTGAGCAGTTATAGGCATCTTTCAATGCATCTATTAAGGATTCTATGTCAGTAGCATCCCTTGACACATCCAAAGCATACAACAATGCATTTGTCTCTGCTCATTAAAAAAAATTTAAAAATCTTAAATATTAATTATTATTGCATTTCACAAATTCTATCGCCTGATGGAGACTTTGTAACATGATAAACTAATAAAATAGGAAAATGAAATAAATTTTTGACAAGTAAACATGATATTAATTTTTTTTAAAAATTAATAACTAACCACTTCAACTAAAAATGAAAACATCTAACTATCTAATTGTCCTTCAGCATAACTATTAACTAACTAACTACTTTTGAAATACAAAATACAAGAGTGTAAAACTTACATATCTTAAAATTAAATTCATAATAACAAATAGAATGGATTTTAACATAAGAGAAAGGACCGGAGATTACTAAACAAACATGTCAACAATTGAATCTCCCTTACAAGTCTCCACATTTGTATGGAGAGCTAGAGCATCACCAAGGGCTTTACCCTGAGCCATAAATCTGGCAGTCCCCTAGACACCTTCCTTTGCAAGTGGTCTACCCTTCATGAGGGTGTATACCAAAGACAAGGACTAGTTGTCATCTAAGGCTGGGGTTTAGAATCTACACAATACTAATTAATCACACACTATAGGTACCTCCTAACTAGTATGATTCTACTAACTAGGGGTTATCTAATTCATGTGAATTGATGGTAGCATGCATAATACTATCCCACCTTGGCCAAGGTTTAACAATTACAAGGACAATTAATGTGTTGTAAGTATTCACCACCCTTACTCAACTTGTACCTCAATTTTGACTCCAACTAACTCATTGGTTACTTAACCGCGGGATAAATAACTATTCAATGTTCATGGACTCCAATATCTTATAACAACCTTCAAGGTAAACATAGATCCACTACAAGACAACTTCTCTATATACACTGGCCAATGATATTCCTTGACCATCAAGGGTTCTAGCCAATTGATTAATAGAATGTTACATAGATATAGACTTCTCAATCAATTTAACATGATCAAACCTCTACTAATCTTACATGAGTCAAATACTTATTGTAATGACAATGCAATGAGATATCATATATTTGGATCTTTTTCTTTAACAAGTTAACTAAAATAATAATAGTGACAATACTGATTTGGTTCATCAACCTATATGATTAATTAAATATATAGTGCAGAATTGATATATTTGTCTTTATTTTAACTAGTTGATTAGAGTCATTCAACTCTATAGCAACTATGACCTGAGCTTGATATTTAATTTTAAAGTATCAAATATCTTTATTTATCTATGATACCTAGTTGTGTTTTAAACTTAACAATATGTTTCTGAGATGTAGTACCCCTACCCTGTTCAAACCCTTTTTGGCCTCATTGACCAAGGTTGACTTTTCAGTGGCTTATGTGGATGGTTGGTTTATTATGATTGTGATGTGTATTTTGGTATTAGGCTTTGGAGTGTGTCTAGTGAATATGATTATGCATTATAGTTTATTGAGGAATAGATATTGAATATACATTATTTCTTATCGATGAGTAGTTGTTAACTCTGCTTCTACATCGTATTTTATTAATGAGGAAATGGTAAGTTTATTTATGTGTTAATAATGATGGACTAACGCATTTACTTTACATGAGTTGCTTCATGTATATGTCATCATGTTGTATGGAAGTGTATGGGGTGTGAGGAGATGATTTTCCGTCACTCATTTCGGTGAGATAGGGAATGTCACGATTCTCCTTCACCAGTGTGTCTACTTTGTTTGTATATATATGCATGTGGTTCATTGATGCAGTAAATTGCAAGTATAAGTACCGTATAGGTATGAGGTATCGTCTCCAACTGGCTCCACAGGTCAGAGCTTACCTAATTAACCTAATGGAAGTTGAGGTGGTAGTTCTAAGGTCCTAATGTTAACCCTAGCCTTGCTCAATTGTGAGTGTCATCAGTCTTTTGCTTGCCTTGTCGGTTCGCCAAGTAGACCACTTTTTCAACGTTGGTATGTGTGTCATGTTCTATTTTGGTTTCATTTGAGTGTTGCATGTTATGTGTTTTGTGTGTTTAATTATTCTCTTCTTGAGTAGTTAATGAGAATTTAATATGTGTCATGTTGATTAAAGGGAATTAAGAATAAATTATATTAGAATCATTTTTGTGATTAATTAATTTAATCGATTATTTTTAATTGTCTAAGTTAGAGTGAATGTTGAATTATTAGTGAAAGTTAAATTATATTTGGCTTGAGTAATTGTGTTAAAAAAAAAAAAAATAAGACCATTGTTTTTATAAATTGATAAATCAAATTCTATTAAGCTAGGAAATTAGAGTATTTTTTATTTTTATTTTTTTTTAAGATAAGTACTATCATTATGGGGATAGCGCCCTATATTAATTTAAAAAGAAAATTACATAAAGTTTTCGAGCATCCAGTTAAACACCACTATGCCACCAAGATATGACTGTCATATGACCATACATTCCATACAAAAGAAAACAAAAGTCCCCAGGCCACCAAGCCAAATTACATATTTCCACTTAATGCTTGGTAAATCACAGCCACATATTCTCTAATACTAATGATGTTGTTGGTGGACCACTTAGGAAGCCACCACTCCGTAGCTTCAGTCAAGTTTATGAAGGGCACCATGTTTCCATTGAACACTGTGCACCGGAACACTTCCCATGCATTCTCCCCAAACACCTTTAGACGCTCACGCTCCTCCAGCCACACTTCCCGCCAGGCCATCTCCCGTCTGGTATCACTATCCACTAAACCACCACTGTCCTCATCAGATTCCTTAGGGGCATCCTCCAATTTCGAGAACAGGTAATCCTCAACCTAGAAATACACCTTTAATATGCTCACTTTGGTTCCCTCATCTAGGCTTAGGATGTCATTAGCCACATTGTTCGTGATGAATGGTTTCACAAAGCCTTCAAAAATTTCCACCGCATGCTCCCCTGATTCTATGACATCGATCAAGGGCATAAGAACCACCTCCAGAATAGTAGCATCACACCAGTGCCGTTCAAAATTGAGACTAGTGCCAATTAATCCTTGGATAGCATCATATACACAGTCTTCAGTGACAAATAGATTCCTTAGTTGTGCTGCCAATGCATTGCTACAATTTACATAGCTAACATCTCTAAAATGAGCCATTTACTACCACAATATAGACAACTTTGTGTAACATATCCTCTGGCAAGTATTTATGGAAAAGAGCATGAACCGGATCCCAATTATCATCATTCTACTAAAATCCACCAAATTCTAAATCTAAACTGAAGCAATCTCATAGTGAATATGTGTCCCAAACTGCATCTAGCACTTCCCAAGTGCACAGGATGAGCCATATCCATGTGATGTACCAATCTGCCATCAATTTTAGATATCGAGATCAGACCATAGACACCTTGCCTCTTTTAATCAGATTCGTACTCGTCTACATGTTACGGAGGCATATATCACTGCCATCTATAACCCAAGATTAGTTGTGAATCCGATTAAAGTTGGCTTATTATCCAATACCTTATTGTGGGAAAATAAAATAGTCCTTCAAGCAATGTCTTGTGATATCATTGGTAGCCGAGACATGATTGAAAGCAACAAGACCATCATTCCTCTCAATCCCAAGGTTTGCCAAAAAGTCTGCTACTTGATTGTCCTCTCTATACACATGAGTTATTTCATAGATATTGATTGATTTGAGGTGATCGATTATTATTGGCAGCCACATTTTGAGTTTCCAGTTATGAAATTTTGACTTAATAACCCCATTTATAATAATCTGTGAGTCTCCTTCGATGATGACATGATTAATCTTCTACTGAATACAGAGTCATAAACCTGCCTCCAGAGCTTGAATCTCAACTTCATTGTTTGTTGCATATCCAATCCCTTCATATAGTCCACTAATAATATTACCACGTTCATCTCGGATTATGGCACCAATACCGGATTCCCTAGGGTTCCCTCTACTAGCTACATAAAAATTGAGTTTTGTCCAATCCTTAGGAGGGGCCTTCCATCTGACAAAGTTTCTATCGATGGACTTCAAAGAGGGGGCAAAATTATCTAATCATTTAAGATACCAATGTTTTTCCATTTGGCTGTCCCAATTATTGTATTTTTTTGGACCGCCATTTAGTATCTTACCATTTATCACTTCCTCGATTGCACCTTTTATTTTGTCTATCAGCATAATATTTGATAGTGATGTTTCTTTGAAAATTCTTCTATTTCTTTCCTTCTAAATGTGCCAAACAATCATATATGGACCAATCAACCATAAATCACTCCATCTTGACTTCTCCCTAATTGGCAAGGAAAGCAGGAAGTCCAAGAGCATTTCATTCTTAATCGCAGTCCAATTTATCTGGGTGAGGAACCAGTTCCAACAAATTTCTGCCACTAGACAACTGAAGAATAAGTGGTTGGCAGTCTCATCATCTGCACAACACATAACACATCGATTGGGACCCGAGATGCTTATAGTTTTAAGTCTATCACCAGTGAGGATTCTACCATGTAGTGCAATCCATAGGAATGCCCCAATTTTTGGCATTATTTTATTACTCTAGCATAGTTTATGAGGCCACGCATCACAAGTACCCCTTTGTCTTTGTATTTCATATCCAAGTTTGACACCATACTCCCCAGACTTTGAGGCACACCAAAATATGCTATCATCTTCTCTAGAGGCTAGAATTTTCCTTTTATAACTTCCCAAAGTTTTGCACACAATACTGGGTTACCATTATTGATTCTTTTCCATTTTCTTAGACCATTTGTGTCCTCGTGATTTTCCATATAATTGCATACATGTCACCCAATGCAATCCTCAACTAGATTTATCCACTCCTTATCTTCAAATGTTTCAGAGAAAGATGGAAATTCGTTCCATGAATCTCTCGAAAACATTGTGTATCTACCATTCCCTATCTGCCATGAAATATGCTTAGTGATAATGTGTTTGCAATCCCATAGGAAGTTCCACATAGCCGAGCCCCGGCTCGAATTGGCCACTATGAGAATTCATTTGGGGTCATCTGAGTCTAGATATTTCTTTTGAAACAATCTAACCCAGAGTTTTTGAGGTTTTTAACACATTTTCCAGGAGAGCTTAGCACCAACTGTGGAATTTTGAAGCTCCATTTTCCTTAAGCTGGCACCCCCATCTTCCTTAATTAAGCATAGTGTGTTCCAATTCATTATTGGTATTTTCCTATTGTCTTTGGCACCATCCCAAACAAATTTCTTGAGCATATTATTCAGACTTTTTCTAGCAGCGAATGATATTTTCAAGCAGGACATAATGTATAATAGAATGGTAGATAAAATTCATTTAATCATAGTTAATTTTCCCGCCTAGGACAACCACCTATTCTTCCAATTCTCTAATTTTACTTGGCATGGGTTTATAACATCATCCCAAATTTTGGATTGTCTACATCCTTTGTCAATCTAAATCCCCAAGTATTTGATCAGGAGCTGAGCAACTTTTATATTCAAGTGTTGTCCAATTCTCATCTGAACCATCTTATTAGTATTAAAGAAGAGCAATTGAGACTTCTTTCTATTCATAACTTGTCATGATGCCATTGTATATTCCTCTAGTGTTTTCTTGATACCAATTACTTCTCGAAAGGAGGCCTCTCCGATTACTATTCTATCATTTGCAAATTGGGAGTGCGTAATGGCCTCAAATTGATCTTGAACTTTTATTCCTCACCAAATACCTTCACTATGTCTTTTTCTAATTAACCTCCCCAAAACTTCCGCCATAAGAATGAAGAGTGAAGGGGATAATGGATCTCCTTATTGCAGACCATTTGTGGCACCAAAAAACCCATTCAGATTGCCATTGACAAGAATGGAAAAGCTCACAGTGCTAATGTAGAATTTTATGCATTCAAGTCACTTAGCAGGGAAACCAAATCTAGCAAAGACTTGTATAAGAAAATTCCAAATCACCTTATCATATGCTTTGGCGACATCAAGTTTGATAACCATACCTTTCAGTTTTTCTTTATGGAGTGAGTGTATGACTTCAGATACTAGAATGATGTTGTCTGCAATTTCACGGCCCGGAGTAAAACCATTCTGATTTCAAACACAAGTTTTGGCAGCAGTTTTTTCAATCTTTTAGCCATGGCCTTGGATATTATTTTGTAGATAGTTTTGCATAATGATATTGGGTGGAAATCAGACATGGAGTCATAGTCCTATTTTTTGGGGATAAGTGTGATAATAGTGTGGTTGATCTCTTTCACAAATTTATGCTTTTTCTAGAATTCCTCAACCACGTTCCAAATATCCTTGCCCATGAAATCCCAACATTTTTGAAAAATATCAGTCGTTATACCATCAAGTCTGGGTGCCTTATGGGGATGAAAAGAGAATGTGGCAAGTTTTATTTCCTCTAAAGAATTAGGAGCAAGTAACATATTGCAATCAGAGCCAAAAATCTGAGGGTTAATGACTTCCTCAATCATTGGTATCAAACTCGAATCTTGCTCAGAGCAACCCAATATATTTGTGTAGTATCTGAGAGAAATTAGCTCAATGTCATTGGCCGAGTTTTTCAAAATCTCATTCTCATCTTTGATCGAACATATCTTATTGTTGATCCTTCTAGCCTTGGAAGAGGCATGAAAAAATGTAGTATTGAGATCGCCCTCAGCAATCCAAATCTCCCTAGCCTTATCTTTCCAGTATATTTCCTCCCGCTTCAAAATTTCCATATACTGGGTTTTAAGTTTTTTCTCCAATTCCAATTCTACATTGGTCATACCAAATCGCATAACCCGATTGCCAATTTCTTCTAGTTCATCCTTAGTTATACTTTTCTCAACAAAAACATTTTTGAAGGACACCTTGTTCCAAAAATATTGTAGGTGAGATCTATGTCTAAGACCTGGCACATAGTATCCTTTTGCACTGGTCCTACTTGAATGGGTAACATCATGGTTCCTTTAGAGGACCTTTCCTCATCATCATATGCCTTTATGATAATCTTCTTACAGGGATCAATAGACTCCTCTGAGAAGCCTAATGCATGGATAAGCTTTAAAGTACATATATTAAGTCCAGCTCCTCCATCTATTAAGACTCTTTTTACTCGGTGTTTGCAAACGATGACTTCGATATGGAGAGGAGTGTTATGTGGATGACTCAAGGAAGCATTGTCATGCTCTGAGAAGGTGAGGTTATGAGGTCCTGTCATATGGGCGACCATGGCTTTAAATATGTCTGTATCCAGATTTTGAGGTACATTGGTTTCCAATAGCGCTTGTTCCAATATGTCTTTGTGTTTCGGTGATAGTTTCAGCAATTCTAGTATAGATATTTGAGCTGGTGTTTTACGTAGTTGGCTAACCAAGTCATATTGGATTTTTGGTGTAGTAGTTGTAGGCGCAGTATGTCCTTTCAAGACATATTTCTAAGTTCAAGTTATCACATTGACATATTCATGATCACGTTGATCTCAAATGGTGATGACATTTACTTGATGATCTTCAGTTGATATGTGATTTATGGTGTTGTTGTAGATATGGTTGATACGAGCTCCGCGTGTATCGTTTGAGGTTGAAGCTCCATCTTTGTTGTAATTTGGAAGAGGATTTTTAAAGGCTCCATGATCACCATTTGTTTTGAGACCATCCATCGTTAAGTCACCTCGATCAATCATGTCTTGCACAATGTTTTTCAATCTCATGCAATCATTCATTCAATGACCCTTGTTATGATGGAAATCACAATAGTGTGAATCATTCCACCAAGGTGGTTTGATTTGGGGTTCATAGTTGCTGATTGCAGGCAAGGAGAGAATTTTGTTTGCCAGAAGTTCTCTGAATGCTAATTCTAGTGATTACCTCAGTGGTGTGAAGACATGCTTTTGGAAATTGTTCATTTTGTCGCGTGAATGGGTATTAGGTCCTGGATTCCTGTTTTTTCTTTGAGTATCGTTGGTGTTGTTTGGGTTGAGTTGTCCTTGATTGGCATTTGGTGCATATGTGTTAGTATTTGGATTAGCATTTTTAGGATTTTTTGTGTCTTGAGGATTTCCAGATAATGCAAGTACTAGTTGCTTAGATTTGGGATCATGTGATTCATTGTTGCCTTCATTTTTGTTTCGAGTCCAAAATCGAGATTTGTCCAAGTTGTTGTTGTTCTAGTTGTTGTAATTTGATGAGTTTGTTCCTTCCTAGAAGAATTTGAGTGTTCCCTTTTTGACACTCGCTTCCTCTACTTGAATGTTGTTTTCAATCAATTTAGCAAAAGATAGTATGCATTGGAGTTTTAGCCTGTAACTCATTTCACCATTCAAGTTGTCGATGAAGATTTCCATTTTCTCCATTTCAGGAATATCTCAAGGATATCTTGATACCATATGCCACCAATATTGAAGGAATATCATGAATGTTTCATTGTTCTTTTGTTTGGTGTTGTAGATGTCTAGCATGGTTATGGCATGTTGGATGTTATAGGAGTATTGTGTTATGAACTTGTTAACCAATTCATCAAACTATCTGACAAGTGGTGTAATTTTGGATAACCATTCCATTGTTTGCCCTCCCAAGCTTCTTGGGAATAACCTCATCAGATAGGTGTCATCATGAGAAAACTCAAGACTCATGGTACAGAATTCTCTGGCATGATCACGGGGATCACTTTTTCCATTGTATTTGTCAAATTTAGGCACATCTGAGTTTGGAGGAAAAGGGATCATGTGCAATCTCCTATCAAAAGGATAAGGACAGATTTCGTTTAAAGAGTATCGTACTATTGTCCCTTGTTGTATGTCTTGCATTTGTCTTTGTAACATTTGCATTTGTTGAGTAAGGGTAACCAAAGGTACATTGTCTTGGCGAGGGAAAAGTTCTTCCCTTGTATTGATCCTACGTTGAAACGGTGTTTGGAATGGTATGTTTTGCTCAGGAAGGTATTGTCTCGGTGTATGTTGCTCCAGTATGTTTTGATCCAAGATGTTTTGCATTGGTGTATTTTGTTCTGGTATGTTCTGATCTGGGATGTTTTGTTCAGGGTCTCGGATTTCCCTTTCTCATTGTCATTCATGATATTCATAATGCTGAGGGTGGGTCCTAAACATATTTGTGTCAAGGTTGTCAGGGAGTTTTACTCCTTTACTTGTGAGCATGAGCAAATATTTTTCTTTGTCATTTTCCATGAGCCTTTCTACAAGCTTTTGGAATGAAGCATTTTCCTGACATTCCTGAAGAAGCGCTTCAAAAATTTCAGTATCCTCTAGGTGTGGACCCTCAAAAGGATTTGACAACCTTCGATTCATACTAGACTCCGTGTGTGTCTTGCTCTGTTGGTTTTGTTGAGAGCGAGTAACAGGCATTTTAGTAGAAACTTTTAGTGACGAAGGGGACAAAATCCTCTTCAATGTGGTGCTCGAGGGTTGGAGGTTCTAACCGAGGTGTGTTATAAGTGATGCACTCATTGGGTAAGAATGCCGGATTGATATTTCCTCCACGGTTTATGATTTGGTTAAAAGCGGACTTTTGACAATACGCCCTAGTCTTTAAAGGCTCTTTGTCAAATTCATTGGATTTATTTTGAATATAAAATTTGACGTGATGAAGGAATACTCGATGAGATTTGAAGAGTTGATGATTGATGTATAAAAACTTATTTCTCTTGATGAATTTGGAAAAACTAGGTTGTTGTTTCTTCAATGTGATGTTACGGTAAAGGTTCTTTCTTCTCAGAATATGGGGATTAGTCATGCATGAGTGATCAATGGTTTCCTTTTATTTGTTTTGATTCAGTTTGATCTTGTTTTGAAAATTTCAAGTTTTACTCTATCAAAATGAAGGTTTAGATGCCCCTTCACGACAAAGCACGCCAAATGATATGGATAAAAGTCTCCCGATATGGAGACTTGATTTGACAACCTGAAATTGTTAAACAAGTGTTTTTGAGATGAAATCCGTAAGATGGTAAAGGATTCTGTTGATACTTATGATGAGGTTTCCGAATTATGATAGGATAGATATGTTTTACCGTGCGATCAGTTTTGGATTTTTACAATGTTTGTTTTGACAAAAATTTAGCTCAAGAAATAGCCTTTAAAGTTTTGTTTTCGCTATTCCATTTTGATGAAAAATGTTGCTGATGAAAAGAGGCTTCTGAAAATGTTTTCAAAAATTTTAAAATTCCTCACTGTTTTGCCCCCTGTCTATATGTTTTTGGTCATGCGCTAAAACAAAGATGAAATGCGCTACCAAAATTACTCCACGCGCTAAAAGAATGACCACACGTGCTAGGCTGCCCCCAGACACGCGCTAAAGATTTCACTATTCAAAATTTGTTTTCTGCCTGTTTAAAAAGTTACGTGCTAACCTGGGTCTGTGAAGCGCTAACTTTTAAACCTGATGCACTAATGTTTGGTTGCTATGCACTAAGTTGATGCTTCCACACGCTAGACTGTTTCTCTGATGTGCTAAATGTTTTAACACTGTTTTGATTTTGGGATAAAACGCTACTGTTTGGAACAGACGTACTAACTGGATGGTTTGATGCGCTAACTGAAATACCCTATGCGCTAAGGAGTTGTCCTCAGGCACTAATCTGCCCTGATTTTTCCTTCAGTTGGTTTTTCTGCAATTTTTGGTTTTGATCATGAGTTTTTCAGTTTAGATGGATGATTTTCTAAAGTAATAAATGCAAGCACAGCACAAAAAGTACAACCATCTTGCCTAATCTAACAAAAAGTGTATGTTCTGCAAGGATGTGTTCAAATCCCCAATGTTTTAACAAGTTTGGATATGAATAATACTCTTCAGAAAGACTCTATTATTGAGATCGCCCTCAGCAATCCAAATCTCCCTAGCCTTATCTTTCCAGTATAGTTCCTCCCGCTTCAAAATTTCCATATACTGGGTTTTAAGTTTTTTCTCCAATTCCAATTCTACATTGGTCATACCAAATCGCATAACCCGATTGCCAATTTCTTCTAGTCCATCCTTAGTTATACTTTTCTCAACAAAAACATTTTTGAAGGACACCTTGTTCCAATCTTTTATTTTATTTTTCAGGAATTGAATTCTTTTAACAAATTTAAAGCTAGGGGAACCAGAATAGATGTTACCTTCTTTCCACCATTCTTTCAGATTGTCAAGAAACTTCTCATCATGCCACCACATGCTTAAGAATTTGAAGTAATTCTTCATGCTGCGAGTGACCTGAGCAATGGATAGGGATAGTGGTAGGTGATGCAATCCAATTTGGGGAACAATTTCAGTTTCCATTGAGTAATTGCAAATAATCTACCACTCACCTACCAAAAATCGGTCCAGTCTTTCAGATATATTGGCAAAATTTAGCCTCCTATTAGTCCATGTGAATTTACCATTCTTAGGAATGATATTGATCAGCTTACAATTAGATACAAAATCTCTAAAATCCTCCATGACTTTTGAAGGTTTTTGAAGAACTCCCACCTTCTCATCAATGTCCAAAAGGGAGTTGAAGTCTCCAGCAGCTATTACCTTGCCCATTTCCAACAACTTAGCTTGGTTGGTGATTTCATTCCAAACTTTCAATTTTTCCTCAGTTTTGGTAGGTCCATAAATATTAAATAACGGATAGGAAAGATTTGATTGTTTGCAGACAATGATGCAAGTCATCCAATGATTGAATGAAGCAATTGGATGTACTTCAATTTTGGAGGGGTTCCACATGATTCCCAAACCCCCAGCCGTGCCTCTAGCATCCTAAAAAATGCCTTCCCATTTAAAACAGTACTTGATGAACTCAACCGCCTTATCCTTACTTAGCTTTGTTTCCTATAGAATGTATACTTCTGAATCAAGCTTGGCTAAGGTCCTCTTGACCAAGAATTTTTTGTTAGGGGCCATTCCTTGAAATGATCCTCATCTTCCCCCAAGGGAGGGCTTTCCCTCCCTTGGAGTGATTCAAAACTTTCAACATACTTACAATATCCTTCTCATTTGCTGTAATATCCCACTAATTTTTTTTCATTTTTTCAGGCTAATAGCAATTCATCCACAACAATTACCCGTTAAGGTTAGAGTAATAAGCAAAACAACTAAAAAGGGAACCCTTCCACCTTTTGTTCACCGAGAGCCCAGACTGGGAGGGTGAGAGCATACGGTGTTTCAGGGATCGTCAGCATCAATAAACAAACTGAACATTACAACTGCATGGGCGGCAAGCCATCCCCTTTTGCTTATCCAATAGGATAGAAACTAAACTTCTTGGCGGTGAACCGACCAAGGGAAAGATTACAAGAAATAGAAGTTCAATCACTCTACCGCGTATTTCAGCGGGAGGACATTACATTAACAATTACTCTACCACATATTTCAGCGGGAGGACCAAAACATTGAACTTATCACTCGACCACTTATTCAGCGGGAGGACATTACATTAAAACATCACTCTACTGCATATTTCAGTGGGAGGACTATTTATCAAAGAAAACTGAATTACAAAACTGAGAAGGTGGCAACCCAGCCTCTTCCGCTTATGCAGTGGGAATTACAAATAAAAGAAAATAGAATGGGATGCTCAGTACTACTAAAACAATCCTTACAATATGGAGATGAGATGAGAAGATTAACTACAGATTTCTACACAATACTGTAATTTTCTATTACACTGCTCTGCAGGCTAAAAGTACAATTCCAGCAGCCCATGAAAACATGAAAATACTCATAACTCACTCAATTTTTACCTGAATTGATTCAAATCAAGCCCAATCCCACCATACATCCAATACAATGACAACCAATCACAGCCACACCCCAAACAACCCTTTTTTTATTTTGCATGCATCCCAATGCAACCCAAAAAACCCATGCCTAGACTAGGAATTTTGATTTTGCATAATTAAATCAATACTCAAACAAATGTGCTAAATACTTACAAACTTATTTGCCAGTGTTGGGAAGGAAGATAGGAATAATACCCATAACTATCAGACGCTCCAGCAGAGAGATGTGAGCAAAAATGTGTTTTAGCCACAGGCAAAACCAACAAGTCCAGAATCGTTGCAACACCAAGATGTCTATGACAAAGCTCTAAAAATGATAGAAGAATACAAGGCACAGCTAGGTACTGTATTTCAAGTACGAAACTGGGTAGCACTAGGGAGACGCACTCCAAAGCCTCAAGTTCTGTCACCAATCCGGCAGCATAACATTACAGATTTTCAAGATGGTGCAAATGGGAACCCAAGCCTCATATTTATAACTTCATTCTTCAAATCCAAATGACATCCCTCCAAATTCCACGCTTGCATTTGAATTTCATTCCACTTTCATGTGGACCCAAGTGTAGCGCCCAACTTCCTAAGTCAAAAGTCACTCCCAAGAGAGGGGAGGACCCACGTTGGACACTTAGGCACAAAATGGCGATGTAAAGTGAAATTATATCCCTTTTTAAAAAACATTTCACATCCCATAAAATAACTGAATTTCACCCAAACTTAGGATTAAACAAGCATTAATCCCAAATTTAATAAACCAGTAGCCAATTAATAGATTAATTAAATATTAACCTTAGGAAAGGAAATAATATTTAATTATGTTGCAAATATCTCCCACACTGATTATTATCACCTCCAAGATGAAACTAAGCCCAGACGACCACAAATTGCTATAGAATTCAGACCCCTGTCTACTGCCAAAAATAGAAATGTGCCACCCAGCCACTTACTAAAAATAGTAAGTCAAGAATTAATGCTCAGAAAAATATGATCATCGCATCCAGAGGCAAAGCAAGGAGTGCTCGGTCGGATAATGGCACCAGAACGGTCATCCCCTGACTTACTAAAAATAGTAAGTCCTCGTTTCATTGATGCTAGACCCTGATTACTCATTCCACCTAGCCTACGGGTCTCAGGAATAGGCTAATGGACCTCTGAAAGAACATCAGTGAGAAGGGGACATTACATTTGCCCTCTGCTCCCTAGCTATTTTATGACTTTTCCTTCCTCTTGTGCTTATCGCTCTTCCAAGGATGGTATTAGAAGACTGACTAATACATCTGGGATCAACCATATTCAACTCATCTCCATCATTGTCTAACTCAGATGTTTTTGATTCATATTCCTGCAGTGCAACCTCTACAAGGGGGATTTCAATTGGGCTCATTTTTATGTCAGTGTTATTATCCAATGGGTTGTCGTGTGCAAGAGTCTTTGTGCTTGCACCTTGTGTTATTCGAGTATTTATTTATTACCATATGGTGGAATTAAATATGTGTTATGCATTTTGTATGCAGAAAAAGCGAGTCGATAGAACTCAAAATGCGAAAAACGGAGCTCTATGGAGCCTTGCTCACACACCCACAGGACTTCTTGGTGCAAGCTATGGAGTTATGAAGCATAACTCAGCTTCCCAAGGATGGTTCCATGGTTCTCTATCTTGCACGGTCCCTCAAACCAACGTTTTTGCTCTCAAATCACTGAGAAAAATGGTTTAGGGATGACAAATGCAAGAATGAGGGATGCTTTTATTGATTTTAATGTGAGATGCATCCTAAGCTATGCATGATTCTAGAAATGCAATAAACTAATTATAAGATGACAAGGTTAGTAAACAAACTATCCTAGCATGCTATATTAGTTAATGATTTAAGCTAATGATAATAGAAATACTCTAAAATGCATATTAGATTAATTTCTATTTTAAAGAGAGGCTAAATGATGAGCATATATGAAATGAAAGCTTGAATGTATTTGAGCATAAGTATGATACTACAAACTTGGATGATCAAAATGGAGGGATGAGAGCTCTATTTATAGCAAAAATAGGGCAATGGATGGCCAGGATTGAAAGATTCAATCAAGGGTTGAGTTTGAAAGTTGGGAATCCATGTTTGCAATTGGCACCAATGAAATGGTGACAAATGTCAACATAAGACTGGTTGAGAAAAGGGGTTGGAGACATTAAATGCCTAAGAAGAACTCATGGTTATCTTAGGGGTAATGGTCAAGCTTAAGTTAAGATTACCCATTGGATTAAGTTTTTATTAAAGGATAAACTCTTGTGCAAATAATTAAGAGATAACCATGGTCAAAGCAATGAATGCTTGAGGAGACCCTTGGGTTGGATGGAGGTTAAGTTAGGCAAAAAGTCTCTAACCATGTAAGAGGGTTGAGTTAACCATTAATGGTTTGGAAGACTTTGGAGGTTTGAGAAGTGACTTCTCTTTTTTTAGGGATGTGACAATATTTAGGAGATGGGTTAGGCTTAATTGATTAGGGTTAGAAGAATCTAGAAGAAGGTTAGAAAGGGGTTTAGGAAGGCAAGTGGGAGATGTAGGAAAATGCAAGTGGGTGAGGGAAAATAGAATTTATTAAAATAAATTGCTTTATTTCAATTTGGTTGCAAGTTGGGAAATTGAATAAATTAGATTTATTCAATTTGGGGTGGACTATTAATTAAATGTAAATTTAATTAAAAGTAGCTAGAAAGGGTTTTAATTAAATATATTGATTTATTCAATTAAATGATGTGAAAGGGGTCTTATGAATTTAACTAAATAAATTGAATAATTTACTTAATTAAATAGAGGAATGCAAGTAATTTAATTAAATTAGATTTAACTAAATAGATGAATGAACATAAAATATTCATTTGGGAATATGGTCATTTTTATACGTCTACATTTTGCCCCTCTTTTAAGTGACGTGTGTGCACATGTTGATTCAAAGAGAATTTATTGGATATGCTGTCAAAATTTGATCGATATGATGTTGTGGCTATGAAAAATTGATTTCATATGAAAAGTTGATATGAGATTGTGGATATGAAAAATTGATTTGATATTAAAAATCGATATGATGCCCCAGATATGAAGAATTGTTTTGATATGAAAAGTTGATATGAGACTGATGTCGATATGAAATTGATATGAAATTGATGTCGATATTTGATATGATAATGCCCCCTCTGGAGATCGTTCGTGCACACAAGGCATGAATGATCTCTCGAAAGAAGAAGAATGTTGTTTGAAAGATAGAAGAGTGGATAGTGATGGCATGCATGGGTTTGATAAGATTGATTAGATTGATTGGAATGAGAGCAAGTCTGGTTTCAGGTATGACACCTCCTATATAAGACATGGATGATCAAGCGTCTGGTTTCAGGAATGATACTGTCTGTATAAGACATGGATGATCGAGCATCTGGTTTTAGGAATGATACCGCCTGTATAAGACATGGATGATCGAGCGTCTGGTTTCAGGAACAATACATCCTGTATAAGAGCTGATCAAAACATCTGGTTTCAAGAATGATATATCTTGTATAAGAGATGATCAAAACATCTGGTTTCAGGAATGATATATCCTGTATAAGAACTGATCAAAACATCTGGTTTCAGGAAAGATACATCCTGTATAAGACATGATAGAAGATAGTTTGGAAGAATAATGAAGATATGAAAGTGAAGAAAGATTCCATGATGATGCGATAGATATGCATGCGAGGGATGCAATGATGAATGATGAATGATATTTTGAAAATGAGATGTATGATATGATATGCAACCAATTGTAAAATGATATGCAACTACTTGTAAAATGATATGCAACTAAATTATTTTTGAGCATCCTTATTCTACATTTGTCATCCGATATAGCCACATGTTGTTTGCTTTATTTGTAGGTATCATCAATGAGCTTTGATTTGTTTGGGATATGTTGAAAATTTATACAAGCATAATGGTATAATTGAACCATAATGACCTAAGAAAAATTTACATGATGTTTGATTTTGCAAGATAGCACAAGCGTCAAGGTATAATTGAACCAGGACGACCAGAGTGTGGATTGCATATTAATAGACAAGATTAAACCATTGGTATGCGTGAAGTGGAATCATGCCTTTAGTGATATTTGATGTATCACGTCTTGAAGCAAGTATTCACACAGTATAAATGATCACCTCCCAGATAGAAGACTAAGAAAATATTGGAGTTCCTCCATGATCTCTAGCTTTGAAGCATTTAGTGAGAAAAGGCAGAGAATCCAATAATTTTAAAAAGTTCAAAATGCAAAAATAGTCAAGATTTTTATGCGATAATGCAACATTTAGTACTTCAGAAAATCATCCATCCTTGGTATTTCTGTGATTATTTGTTTTGTTTTGCGATGAAGTGTAGTTTTGGTTGTTTGGATGTAATGTTTCTGAGTTTTGCAAATAGTTTTGATGTCTTGAATGTGTTGCAAGTTTTGACGATTTATTGCTCCTAGCTAAGTGTGCCTCTTGATGTGAATATGTATAGTGATTTCCAAGCCATGGTGGAATGTGGTAAGAGGATATATCAGGATAGTGACTATGCTAAGTATGTCTTGAATGGATATTTGCTAAGTGTTGGGTGATGGCCGATAGTGTTTGATAAAATGGTATGGAGATAGATAGAGGAGCCATCCTCTCACAATAGCGCCTGTTTACCAGGTTTTCACTAGTTGCTTTTATTGTACCTTGTTATTTGCTTTTTCTGGATTTTTTGATTTTTTTGCTTGTTTTGGCTTTTTCCATGCATTAGACTACTCAAGTGTAGTACTTCTTCAGATGGATGTTGTTAGTTGGTTCGTCAAGCACATCTCCTTCTGAAGTTGTTAGCTGATAGGCATCTGATCCATAGACTGATATGATGACATAGGGACCCAACCAGTTAGGTTCAAACTTCCCTTTCTTTTCTCGATCTTTCTGATTTCTTGGATTTTCTTTGAGGACTAGGTCACCAACTTTGAAGTTGCAAGGGATGACCTTGTGATTATAGCTCCTGCACATGCATTGTTGATATGCTTTGAGATGAGTGTAAGCATGTTGACGTCTTTCATCTAACAATTCCAGTTCTTGCAGTCGGTTAACTCGATACTCTTCATCTGGGATTAAACCTTTCAAAGAGACTCTGAGAGATGGGATTTCTACCTCTAGAGGTAAAATGGCTTCTGATCCATATACCAATGAGTATGGTGTTGCTCCTATAGGTGTGCAGATGCTGGTTCTGTATGCCCAAAGTGCTAGATTAAGTTGTACGTGCCAATTTTTGCCTACATCATTCATTGTTTTCTTTAGGATTTTTAGTATTGTCTTGTTAGATGCTTCTGCTTGACCATTTGCCTGTGGGTAGTATGGTGTAGAGAACCGATGTTGGATTTTGAATTTTTTGCATAGTTCTTGTACATCTTGGTTTTTGAAAGGTCGACCATTATCCGTGATGATTGAACTTGGAATACCATATCTGCAGATCAAATAATTTAGGATAAAAGAGGCAATTTGTTTCCTAGTTATTGTGGTCATAGGAACTACTTCTATCCATTTGGTAAAATATTCTATTGCAGTTATAATGAAATTGTGTCCATTGGAAGATGAAGGATGAATTTTTCCGACTAAGTCTAGTCCCCACTGACAAAAGGGCTAGGATGTTGTAAATGGTTGTAGTTCCTATGTTGGTGCATGTATCAGATTACCATGGATCTGGCATTTAGGACACTTTTTTGCAAAGTGATAAGAGTCTTTTTCCATTATTAGCCAGTAATATCCCATTCTCAGAAGCTTTTTAGCAAGAGTAGTACCACTTGAATGTGTGCCACAAATACCTTCGTGAAGCTCATGTAAAGCAGAGTCAAATTCATTATGATCAAGGCAACGATGAAGAGTACCATCTAGACCTTGACGGTATAAAGTATCAATAGTGAGGGTATAACAGGCGGCTTGTCAGATAAAATTACGTTTCTGGTTACAGGATTGGTCAATGGGTAAGATATTATTCTTAAGGTAGTCGTATATTGGTCCATATAATGGAGAATCTGAACCAATCAAAGCATAGATAACATGGGATTCAAAGTGGTCATAGGCTAGGGAGAATAGTTGTTCTACCAGGAACTCGTAATGACTCTGTTGCTCTAGAATTTGTAATAATCAAGCGATAGTAGCCATGGCATCGGCTGCTTTGTTGTTCAACCTTGGTATCTGCTCAAAGGTGATGTGCACAAAATATTGTTTGAAGTCATCCACCATTCATTTGTAGGGTAGCAGCTTATCATCCTTTGTTTGATAGTCATTATTGATCTGATTGATGACTAATTGTGAATTTCCGTAGACTTTAACTCCATGGTTTTGCATTCTATGGCCATTTTGATGCCTATAACCAATGCCTCATATTCAACCACATTATTTGTGCAGGGGAACATAAGCCTATATGATCTTGGTATAGTGTGTCCTTCTGGAGTGATGAAAAGAATACTAGCACCTGAACCATGTTGGGTGTAGGATCTATCAAAGTATAGAGTCCATTGTTTGGTAGAAAGAGCAAGAACGTCCCTGTCCGGAAATTCAATCGCCATAGTTTGTTTTCCTGGTAGCGGTGCTTCAGCCAACTGATCTACAATTGCTTGTCCTTTGATGGCTCTTCTTTCTGTGTATTGGATGTCAAATTCACTGAGAATCATGACCCATTTAGCCAATCGTCCAGTAAGAGTTGCTTTGCTGAGTAGATATTTGAGAGGATCAATCTTTGCTACTAGCCTAATGGTGTGTGCTAGCATATAATGTCAGAACTTCTGAGATGTGAAGACCATTGTTAGGCAAGCCTTTTCAATGAATGTATAGTTGAGTTCATAGCCATTCAATGTCCTATTGATGTAGTAGATGGCTTGTTCCTTTCCCTGTTGATCTTCTTGTGCTAATAGTGCCCGCAGCGATATATTTGTTGTTGAGATATATAGGATAAGTGGCTTTCCTGCGACTGGTGGTACTAGAACTGGTGGATTCATCAGGTACTATTTGATTTGATAAAAAGATTCTACACACTTGGTCTCCCATCAGAATGGCACATTTTTGTGCAGTAAATGATTGAATGGTAGACTTTTATCTACTAGTTGAGCGATGAATCGCCTGATTGATTGAAGTCGTCATTGTAGAGATCTGAGTTGACTGATATTCTTTGGTGGTGGCATCTCCATAATGGCTTGTACCTTTGCTGGATCTACTTCAATACCTCTAGCTGAGACTATGTAGCCTAGTAACTTGCCTGATGTAACCCTGAAGACACACTTCTTAGGGTTGAGCCTGACTTGGAATTTCTCCAATCGATCAAATATCTTTTCTAGGATGTCGAGATGTTCTGCTCTAGTGAAGGATTTAGCTAGTAAATCATCCATGTAATCTTCCATAAATGTGTGCATCATGTCATGAAATATTGCAGTCATTGCTCTTTGATAAGTAGCCCCTGCATTCTTTAAGCCAAACATTCCAATAGTACGTTCCCCAAGGATAGGTGAACGTGGTTTTATCTTGATCTTCCAAGGCTATTTTGATTTGATTATACCCTAAGAAACCATCCATTAGTGAGAGCATTGCATGGCCCGCTGTGAGGTCTACAATTATGTCGATACTGGGCAGAGGAAAGTCGTCTTTTGGACAAGCTTTGTTGACATCTCAAAAATCAATGCAGATTCTAATACTGTCGTCTGGTTTTGATACCGGTACTATATTGGAAATTCATTCTGCATAGTCAATGGGTTGGATGAATCCGACATCTAATAGTTTCTTCAGTTCAGCTTTGACCATGAGTGCCACCTGTGGATTCATCTTTCATAGCTTTTCTTTGACTGGTTTAACTCCTGGAGAGATGGACAAGTGATGCATGATTAAGTGTGGATCTACTCCGGGCATATCGGCATATGACCAAGCAAAGTTAATTTGTTGTTCTTTAAAGAAAATGATAAATGTTGATCATTCCTCCTCTATTAGAGATTCTGCAAGGTGTATGTTTTTTACTGCTTCTATGGTACCAATGTTGATTTATTGAGTGGGTTCAATCAATATGGGTGATTGCTCATGAAAGTGCTCAAGAAGAGTGTCAAGTCTCCCATGTTTAGGTGCCTTAAAAAGGTTTTCACCCTCAAATGCGTCCTTTATTTTTACTTTTTTGTGGTCTAGAGCTACCATTGACTGGTTATCAGCACCAGATCCTTTACTTGGTTCATTTTTGTGACTGAGAGACTTGGCACTCCCTGATTGGCAAACGTCATCACTTTGTTCACTGGTAGAGCCTGTTTCTGAGTTAACGGTACATAGGTAGTGGATAATAGATTCATCATCTGGGAAAATTGGTATATCATGGATTTCAGGTTCATCCCAGTCTATGAGGTCAGGAAAGACAAGTGGTAAGGAATCGTTTGGTGGATTAAGTTCTACTACCATAAGTGTCAAGATAGAGGTTTCATTATAATTGTTCTTGGTTTTAAAGAAGTCCAGGATTTCCTCGAGGTCTTTGATGGTATTATCTTCTCTATAGACTTGTTAATAATGTGAAATTGAGAATTCTTTTAATTCAAAATTCTTCATCTAAATGATTCCACACTTTGTATGTTTTAATTTTTTTTTAAATCAGAGTTGCTTTTGGGGAAATGCTGCCCAAATTTTTATGCATGCTTAGAAAGTGAATTTTATTTCAAAAGAGTTATTTTGTTCACCCATCAACCAATGGGTTTTAAGGAATTTTTTATTTGGCGAGTTTTGATTTTTTTAGTTTTTGGAAGTCCATCAATGGTGGATGGCCTCCAAAACCTGGTTATTGGTCTCCTTAGACTTTGTCAAAAATGTGAATCTGATGTTTTAAATGTGAAATAATGATATTATATATGAAAATTTCATTTGTGGATTGAATCGGATCCATTCTCCTAGTGTTTAGGCCAATTGAGTAATTGAATACATTTGTTGGAAATGCATTGTTGCCATGAGTTATTTGTGTGAATTTTTTTAAAAAAACTCATTCAAAACAAAATCATAGTAAATTTTGTTTCCTCTGCAATGCGTAATATTTTATATTGTTTTTAAATTTGATATATATAGGTATGATTTGTAATTTATAAATTTGTAATTTTTATTCGAAATATGGTGTTAGATGAAATTTGATTTGAAATTTTTTTATCGGTTTAGTAATTAATATAGAAATATTTTATACTATGTATTTTGAATTTACTATATGAAGAAAATGTTAACTATTAATTTAATGTAAATGCAAATTAGTTGTGCAAATGAAATTTATATTGTTAGCCATCAATTACGTTTAGTTGATATGACTTTGAATTGGAAAGATTATTTTGATTTATATATCGAATTTAGTTTTCAAAAGTATTTCAAATGTTAATTTCGCTATCTTGAAAATTGAAATTCAAGTGGTCTTCGTTATAGCCAAATTGTCTTTAATTGAAATGATTTTATATTTGTCTTTAAATAATGGTTTATTAAGGCTTCGGATTGTTGTTATTCTTTTTAAGGTGTATGGTTTAAAATCGAATATTGAACAAGTTTATTTGAATGTATGTTTACTTAGATCATCTTCATGTGATATTCCATATTGCGGTGTTCTTTTCATAAAAGAGTCAGTTATTGAATAGCTTCAATTAGATGATTTTTTTTTTAATATTTTATAAGTGATTCTTATGATTCCTTAACATGGATGATTTAGAGTGCAAGTAGATTTGTTTGAGTGTTTACGCTGATTGGTAAATTTTTTGTGTTGATTTGGTAAAGTCATTCTCGTGTCATGATGGCATGTTGTTGAATATCAGTTTATTGTGCAAGTTGATTTGGTTAAGTTTTGGTTGTGGTCATACATGCTTTATTGTGGTTTTGGTCTTGTTTTATGGATAGACCAATTGTTCATTTCACACCTCCAATTGGTTTAACCATGGTAGAAGGTTTGTTTAATCATATTGTCCTTCAGTTTTGTTTTTTTTGAACTCCTTATGTTAGTTGGCTTTTGTGTTTTTCCTTGGGGTTCTTTGGAGGTTGTGTAGTGTCATAAGGAAGAGTGGATTTCAAGTGCGGGCCATGCCCAAAGAGGTAGCAGGGTAACCCATCAAAAGTTGAGTAATAAGTGATAATTTAATTAAAAAACAAGGCGTTGGGTTTTACAAACATTAATCAAGATAAAGTGTGCCCCGCTCATGGTTGAGTGCTACTACAGACTCAGGATGCAGTGGGAAGGCCTGGAATGGCAAACAAACTACCTTTTCATCACAAAAGGTTTGTTTTTGGCAATATTACAAGGATATTGAGAAGATTGTTGATGATTAAGGACATAATTGATTAAAGATGTTTTACTATCTTGATATTATTATTTTGTCATTGATGTCAAGAAATTGATTTTCTAATTCAGTATGATGCTGCCATATCTTAAGAAATATGATATGAAGATTATAAAGAAGTCGGTAAAGACACAGGAAAGAATATGATGAATAAAGGGATAAGTTATTCAATGGGCAACTCTACCGAGTTAGACAATGATGAGATCTTGATGTTTTAGATTGTTCTAACATCATACATATGTTGTAAAATGTAAAGGTTAATACTATACTATGTTATCAAGCAAATAACCTAGTCGGTAAACCCTAAGGTTATCGCAGTCAGTTAATGAAGACAGAATGTCTACTAAGTAAAGTTTAGTATTCACCGAGTTGTAACCGAGCTATAATAAAATGCATTAAATGTTTACATGTGATATTTAATGAAAGATGCTGATGAGCTGGAGCAGATCAATGATTGGCAAGCCATAGAAAAAGTTTGTTAACAAATCTAAAGCAATGGAAAGTTGGCAAGAAGATATACAGCTCAGATTGAACCGCATTACCCTAACACAAGTTCCAAGATGAATGTGCAAGTTCAAAGGTGGGAAAAAACATTTTTAGATCGTAAGATACAATGAACCTGGACAAGATTGAAGATCTGATGGCTATGATTGATCATGGGAAATGTGATCAAGGAGATTAAGTGGTTAGAAGATTGTTTATAAATAAGGAGTTGTTGATAAACAATGTATGCGGGCAAGTGTATGCACAGGGATGCTACATAGTGATTACCGAGCACAAAAGCTTGAAGACCTGTTAGAATAACAGAGTATTGATTCCCAGCAGATAGACAAGATTAGTTCTATGTCTAGATTGTATTGAACAAATAAGAATCTGCTTTAGCATTTTAGATGTGAAGTTGTAGATAGATTGTATTACTGTTATTTTGTGAAAGTGATAGGAAATCTCTTAACCGAGTGGACTTAACAGTCTTATATGAAAATCCTCTAACAAGGTGACATTCTGATTGAGTGTTTGAAATCCTTTGACAAGGTCACTTCTAACAAAGTGAAGATCCTAATAGATCTGAGGGAAATCCCTTAACTGGGTCACATCTAGCAATGTGTTTTGTAATCTTTAACAGGATTGGCTTTTAACTGAGCATACTCTAGAAGAGTATATTTCTTAGTAGTTTTTCCCTCTTTTGGGTTTCCACATTAAATCTAGTGTTATGAGGTTTATATTGTTCATATGCTTTTGAGTTTGCATGTTTGACAGTTTTTGATTATATGACTGATATATGTTATCGAGGTTGAATCTGATGTTTTTATGGATGAATAAGTTTGTATGATTCACCCCCCCTCTCATCTTGTTGGCTATTGGATCTATACTTATATTAAGTATCAAAACTATCAATTGGTATCAGAGCATTGGACTCTGAAAGGAAAGTTTAAAGGCACTTGAGTTAAAGATCCAAAGATGTATAAGAGGGATGCACCTAAGCTGAATAAGTCAAGTTTCTCTACATGGTAGAAAAGGATGAAGCTACATCTATCAAGAGTTAGAGAATATGGTTTATGCTATCTGGAGAATGATTTTGTTGCACTGAGCACCTATCCATTGACTATGGAAGAGATAAAGGCAAAGCAAGAACACATTCAAGCAATGATTGAAATAACATGTGCATTGACCGATTCTGAGTTTAATGATCTAGAAGGCTACAATGATGCAAAGGCAATGTGGACTAAGCTCATATCTGTATATGGAGGAGATGGATGTGTTCAAAGAGAAAAAGTTCATAGTCTAAGAGGACAACTTGAATCTGAAGATGATAAATCAGATGAGACTGATACGGAGGAAGTTGTTTATGTGGCTATCAAGGATAGATCAGATGAAGAAAGGTATGAAGAAAAATCCCTACTATCTCACATAAACACTAATGATTCTTGGATTATAGATAGTGGATGCTCACATCATATGACAGGAGATAAACACAAGTTTGTTATGTTAGAAGATTATGATGGAGGCTATGTTAGATTTGGTAATGATGCACCATGTCTGGTAAGAGGTAAAGGATCCATAACACTTCACGATAAAGCAAGATGCAATGATGTTTATTGGGTTGAAGGTTTGAAATATAATTTGTTAAGTGTAGTAAAGCTAAACAAACAGGTTACTGAATAGAATTTCAGAAAGGAATTGTCAAAGTTCATGACAAAAATGGAAAGTTAGCTGCTACCGGGACACAGACAAAAGGTAATACATTTCACCTTGACTCTACTCACAACAAGTGTTTGCATGCAAAGATTGATAATACCTGGTTATGGAATAAAAGGTTTTGTCATGTTAATTTTGATAATCTGATCAAGATAAGTAAGAAGCACAGAGTAAGAGGTCTACCGAGTCTTGAAAAACCTAAGAATGCTATGTGCCGAGGATGCCAGATGGGTAAGATGACAAGATCCAGCTTTACAAGTAAGTCCTACACTTCTAAGGGAATTTTAGATCTTGTGCACACTGATCTTTGTGGTCCTATGAAAGTTCAAAGTTATTATGGTGATAAGTATTTCATATTATTTGTGGATGATTATTCAAGGATGATGTCAGTAATGTTTTTAAAAGAAAAATCAGAAGCTTTTCAAATGTTTAAGTGGTACAAGGCTAGAGTTGAAAATGAAACAGGAAGACAACAAAAATGGCTTAGATCAGATAGAGGAGGAGAATTCACTTCTGATGATTTCAACCTATTTTGTAATGATCATGGTATAAAAAGACAAGTCTCTGCACTGAGGACTCCACAGTAGAATGGAATAGTTGAAAGAAGAAACAAATCTATTGTGGATTGTGCTAGAATACTGATGATTGAGAAGAAGGTTCCACAAACATTTTGGAGAGAAGCAATAAGCATAGCTATTTACACCTTGAACCGAGTTCAATTGAAGAAAGGTACTTTGAAGACACCTTATGAAATTTGGTATGGCAAGAAACCTAATGTAAGTTATTTTAAGATCTTTGGAAGCAAATGCTATGTTCATAAAGATGACAGAAATGGCAAGTTTGATCAGAAAAGTGAAGAAGGAACATTTCTAGGATATTCTTCTAGAAGCAAAGCATTTAAATGTCTGATCAAATCATCTAACAAAATAGTAGAAAGTGCAAATGTGAAAATTGATGAATTTGCAGAAAGAACTGATGACAGGAATTCCAAAGAACCAGAAGACTATGATGAATTTGTCTATGTGCAATCGAGAAGTCCTACCGAGATAACTATTGAAGGAAATGAGGAAGATATCTAGTTATCGACTGATGAAGAGTATCATACAAAGCCTACCAAGCCTATATTGGCCAAATATGTCATAAGACACCATGCACCAAGTCAGATTATAGGAGATAAGGCTGATCCAATGATGACAAGGAATAAACTGAGACAAAACACATGCTTGATATCTAAATTTGAACCAAGAATAGTGAAAGAGGCATTCAACAGTGAAGATTGGATAAATGCTATGACTGAAGAGATTGATCAAATCAAGAAGAATGACAGATGGACACTGGTCCCAAGATCGAAGGACAAAAATGTAATCGGTACAAAGTGGATCTTCAGAAACAAGCTAAATGAGAAAGGTGAGGTCATTCGGAACAAAGCAAGATTGGTTTGCGAAGGTTATGCCCAAGAAGAAGGAATTGATTATGGTGAGACTTTTGCACCTGTTGCTAGACTTGAAGGAGTTAGAACATTGTTGGCATATGCTGCTTTCAAGGACTTCAAGGTATATCAAATGGATGTCAAATCTGCATTTCTAAATGGAATATTAGAAGAAGAAGTTTTCATTGAACAACCTGAAGGATTTGTTGAAGACAATAATAAAGATTAGGTATGTAAATTGAACAAAGCTTTATATGGTCTGAAACAATCACGTAGAGCATGGTATGAAAGATTGCACTCTTATTTGATTAAGATTGGCATTATAAGGACAAGTGAGAATAGCAACATGTACATGAAGAATGATGAAAATGGAATACTAATCTCAACCATATTTGTTGATGATATTATATTTTGTGGAAATGACTCTTTATACAAGAACTTTGGAAATGAAATGAGCAAAGAATTTGAGATGTCATTAATCGGTGAGATAAAGTATTTTATAGGTTTACAGATACTGCAAATGAAAAATGAAATTTTCATTACTCAATCCAAATACATAAAGGAAATCTTGAAGAAATTTGGAATGGAGGATTCAAAGCTAGTAAGTACTCCTATGACTACAAACTGCAAACTATCAAAGAATGATGAATCTGCATCTGTTGATAAGACACTCTACCGATCCATGATTGGAAAACTACAATATGTCGTTCACAGCAAGCCAGATATAGCACATGCAATAGGTATTGTTGCAAGATTCTCTGCAGATCCTAAAGAAATACACATGACAGCAATCAAAAGAATTTTCAGATGCTTGAAAGGCACTGAAGATTATGGCTTAGTATATCAGAAAGGAAATAATTTTGATTTAAAAGTTTATATTGATGCTGATTGGGAAGGCAACATTGATGACAGAAAAAGCACAAATGGAGGAGCTTTCTTCTTAGGAGAAAGACTAGTGAGTTGGCTTAGCAAGAAACAAGGATGTGTTTCTCAGTCAATAGCTGAAGCTGAATATGTTGCTGCAGTACTGAATTGTACCAACATTGCATGGATCAAACAATTATTGCAAGGTATAAATGAGAAAGTTACCAAGCCAGTAACTATATTCTATGACAATACTAGTGCTGTTAATATTTCAAAGAACCCTATTATGCACTCTAAAACTAAGCACATATCTATCAAATATCATTATCTTAGAGAAGAAGCTCAAGAGAAGAAAGTGGTGTTGGAATATGTTAACACAAAGGAACAAATAGCTGATATCTTCACCAAGCTACTACCAAAGGACACTTTTGAATATCTCAGAAGTAAGTTAGGGGTCCTACCCCTATCTTTTACTCACTGACTAAGATCGGTGAAAGCATCACTTCAATGACTCTATTGAATATCTTTTAGGGAGCTGATGCTGGAGTGATACACTTTAGAATGTTTTTATGAAAGTGTACTAGAAATAATACTGGGATAATATAGAAAATGATACAGAATAGCATGAAATAACTTCTTACAGCAAGAAATTATGTTTTAGTTCTATTCTTTTTGGCATTGTTGTCAAAGGGGGAGAAGACAGAGGAGAAGACCAAGAAAAAGACCAAGGAGAAGACCAAGAAGGAGAAGACCTACCCAGGGGGAGAAAACTAAGAAAAGACTACAGATTGAAACCAAAAGAGAAGTCTGATGTATGGGGGAGAGTATTTCAGCATTTCAGAATCACAGCAATCCGAATTCTTAAAAGTCAAATCAATTGGTTTTGCCATCAATGCCAAAGGGGGAGATTGTTGGCAATATTACAAGGATATTGAGAAGATTGTTGATGATTATGGACATAACTGATTAAAGATGTTTTACTATCTTGATATTATTATTTTGTCATTGATGTCAAGAAATTGATTTTCTAATTCAGTATGATGTTGCCATATCTTAAGAAATATGATATGAAGATTATAAAGAAGTTGGTAAAGACACAGGAAAGAATATGATGAATAAAGGGATAAGTTATTCAATGGGCAACTCTACCGAGTCAGACAATGATGAGATCTTGATGTTTTAGATTGTTCTAACATCATACATATGTTGTAAAATGTAAAGGTTAATACTATACTATGTTATCAAGCAAAGAACCTAGTCGGTAAACCCTAAGGAACCTAGTCGATAAACCCTAAGGTTATCGCAGTCGATTAATGAAGACAGAATGTCTACCGCGTAAAGTTTAGTATTCACTGAGTTGTAACCGAGCTATAACAGAATGCATTAAATGTTTACATGTGATATTTAATGAAAGATGTTGATGAGCTAGAGTGGATCAATGATTGGCAAGCCATAGAAAAAGTTTGTTAATGAATCTAAAGCAATGGAAAGTCGACAAGAAGATCTACAGCTCAGATTGAACCGCATTACCCTAACACAAGTTCCAAGATGAATGTGCAAGTTCTGAGGCGGGGAAAAACATTTTCAGATTGTAAGATACAATGAACCTGGACAAGATTGAAGATCTGATGGTTATGATTGATCATGGGAAATGTGATCAAGGAGATTAAGCGGTTAGAAGATTATTTATAAATAAGGAACTGTTGATAAACAATGTATGCGGGCAAGTGTATGCACAGGGATGCTACATAGTGATTACCGAGCACAAAAGCTTGAAGACCTGTTAGAATAACAGAGTATTGATGCCTAGCAGATAGACAATATTAGTTCTATGTCTAGACTGTATTGAACAAATAAGAATCTACTTTAGCATTTTAGATGTGAAGTTGTAGATAGATTGTATTACTATTATTTTGTGAAAGTGATAGGAAATCTCTTAACTGAGTGGACTTAATAGTCTTATATGTAAATCCTCTAACAAGTTGACATTCTGATTGAGTGTTTGAAATCCTTTGACAAGGTCACTTCTAACAAAGTGAAGATCCTAACAGATCTGAGGGAAATCCCTTAACCGGGTCACATCTAGCAATGTGTTTTGTAATCTTTAACAAGATTGGATTTTAACCGAGCATACTCTAGAAGAGTATATTTCTTAGTGGGTCCGAAATCCCACAGTGGTTTTTCCCTATTTTGGGTTTCCACGTTAAATCTAGTGTTATGAGGTTTATATTATTCATATGCTTTTGAGTTTGCATGTTTGACAGTTTTTGATTATATGACTGATATATGTTACTGAGGTTGAATCTGATGTTTTTATGGATGAATAAGTTTGTATGATTCACCCCCCCCTTCTCATCTTGTTGGCTATTGGATCTGTACTTATATTAAGTATCAGAACTATCATTTGTTGGGTCCGCATGAGACATGGATGGGGGCTGAAGGTTCAGGAGAGGCTACCAAGGTAACCTAGGATGGGGGTCGGGGCCTATGAAGGCCTTCTGGGTAAACCATACCAGCTATGTGATAACACTCTTCCCTTATGTTTAGTATTGTGTAGTCATGTGTGAGGTTTTCTTGGAGCACTCTTGTGAGAGTCATGCTTGTATTCTTATGTCTTGTGTGAGTTCCTTATGTACATGTGAGACCATGTGATGCTTTGTTATGGATTGCTTGAGGCCCTTAGTTTTATCTCCTAGCACAGAGGGCTGGTTCCTTTTTGGGCCACATGGTTGAGTGTGTATATATATGTATGTTTGTTTGATCTTCTAACAATGGATCTTGTAGGTCTCCCTAATTTGGAAAACATCCCAATTTCTTATCCAAAAGTTGCAGGACCAAGGTGACCTACCACCTTAGTCCCAACTATTTGACCCATATTTTTAGCTACAAGTTATAATCTACTAACTATTCTCAAATCTCTATCTATATCTCATTCTGAAATTTGGAACATTCCATTATTATTTTTTTACTCCAATTCTTTGTTGCCTTACCCTAAAAATTTACAATTCAAATCCAATTTCGAATCCAAAAGGGGGGAAGCAAACTAAAAAGTAAATCTAATCAGTATCTTATCCCTTTTCCTAATTGAATTATGGCTAGATATTTTTAATTTACCCCCATTTTAATGTATGATTGGTTTGGTGAGATTAGTGGTTTTAGTATCCTAATTGGTGAAACCCTAATTTCCAAAATCCACCAAAATAATGTGTGTGTGTGTGTGTGTATTTTAGTTTAATTATTGCATGATATAATATAGTTCCAATTTCCTTCTTATTAAATCACTAAGATGATTATAATAAAAGGACCAAAACCTTACCAAATAACTAACAAGGTAATGACTCGACTACCCGTAAATTTTTTAAAAAAAAATTGTAGCCCAGGGCCAACTTATGTCTAGGTTCAAGGCTTGACGGTAATTTCATCCACTTCCAAGGTTTGTATTCCTCTCCTTGATGATACTCTCCCTTCCTTTTGAGGGTGTTATCTATCCTGCATCCACTTAGGCACAAAAAAGGTAGTTATGTTGAATCTTAGCCTTCCATGATTCCACAAATTAAATAAAACATTTTTGGCAATTGACACTCATCTGGTGATTTCAAGAGACTTCCAGTGGTTGATTATTTATTTAGGGTTGTCGTTGATGGAAATTCTTCTTGGTTATTCAATCTAAAAGTCATGATTCATCTTATCCGGAAGATGGAGGTAATCGGTAGACAATTAACCACTGAAACAGGGTATAACAGGGTATTTCAGTAATGCTTTGATCTGGAATGATCTCCAATGATTACAGTGTTTTTGGTGATTATTTTTGTGATCTTGATGATATGGAAGACCTTTAGGAAGAATGTGGTTATAATATTTTTGGTTGATGCTATGTTTTGTTCATGATTGAAGTTGACTTTATCTACACGTTATACTTATAGAAGCCGACTTGAAGGAGATTGTTTTTGTGTTTCACGTGTGCATTTTTCTTTTAGACCAACCAGTAGTTGATTGAGATAGAGACAAAGTATTTAGCAGAATAGAGATAGTCAGAGGTATAGAGCCTAACCAAAAATCATCCTTGCATATTAAGATGATGATTAAGAGTTCATTTCATTGTATTTACACATTAGAAACAAATTCTAAGCCAGGGAGACTTTCTTGAGGGTTGTAGCCCTATGGGAAACTTTATTGAGTAGTGAGCTCTAGGCAGTGGGCCTGAATGAAAGTGCATTCCCATCTATGTAATATTTATGTACTCCTGGCCATACTATATGAATATTGTGGGTTCTAGCCCCATCGTGGTTTTTCCCTTTCTGGGTTTCCATGTAAAAATCCGGTGTTGTGGATTTGTCTTTTTATTGTTGATTGTTAATGTTCTTATCTGTTATGCATTATTAACCAGTGGATAAAGAATAAGTTTGTTGTTTCAATTTCTGGTAGATCATTGATTCACACTGCCCCTTCATAGTGATCTCTAATTCTAACAAACAAATTAGCCAACATTAATATAAATATGCATACCAATATTTCTCATCTCTCTGGTGTTTATATCAACTACAATGCTAGCAATATAAATCTCTAAAATAAAGTAAATATATTCATGTAAAGAGAGATGTAACATTATTTCCCCCTTGTGAATCATCATCCTTGATAAATAATTATTAAATTAAGTCTTACAAAAAAAATTTTGGCACTTTTTAAAGGATTTCATCATAATCCTCTCATGTGGCACTTTCTTTTGCATACTATTCCCACTAGACCTTGCATTATGCAACCTCATGGTTACATAAGTTTAGCTTACATACCTTGAGAACCCTAAGTGGACCAATCATGACCACCCCTAGATCCTACACCTACAAAGAGTTCTAGTCAATCATGTGGTCAAATTCTGCATAGTACTTTTTTAAGGTATTACACATAAAAACATTGTGCCATCAGGTGAGAGCTAATGGTAGAGAAATCTTATAGGCTACTGGGTTGAAAACCTCTAAGACTTCAAACAGACCCATATATCTAAGTGCTAGTTTAGAAGGATTTTTTAATTTGATTGAACTTTCTTGAACCTTGACTCTGAGGAGTACTTCCTCTCCTACCTCAAAATTCCTAGGAAATTGGTTTGCATCCGCATGGATTTTTTGTTGATCATTAACTATTGCTAACCTTTGCCTAATTAGCTTAACATGTTCCTCCATTTTTTAGAGAATTTCGAGACCAAGGGTTATCCTATCTTCCATCTTGTCCCAACTGATAGGTGTTTGACACCTCCTTTTGAACAATGCCTCGAATCGTGCCATATTAATGGATAACTAGTATGAGTTATTGTAAGAAAATTCTACTAGAAGTAGGTAATCGTCCCACTTGTACTATTGGTCCATATAATGTATTCTTAGAAGATCCTCTAAGACTTGGTTCACTCTTTCTATTTGACCTTCAATTTTTGGATGATATGCTGGGATGATGGTCAATTAGGTACCTAAAGTTGCAACCAAGATTTGCCAAAAAATAGATATCATCCTAGCATCTCTATCAGATATGATCTGTTTTGGTACTCCATTAAATCAAAAAATCTCTTAAACAAAATTATGTATTATAATGCGTGCTCCATCTATACAACATGAGATATCTTGGTAAGTGTGGATTTATAATCCATAGCACCCCATAAAGGGTCCTTTTTATTTTGTTTACGCCAATGAATTTCCTTTTTGATTGAGTAGGCTACAGTTCATGCATGCTTGCCACATGTTGGCGTGACATGTCTTTTTTATTTCCTTCTCTTCTTTAGGTCGGGAAGCCCCACTTGAATGCCACGTGGCATCGCCCTTTTTTCTCCCACAAATTTTATTCACAATTTGAAGGAACATAGTTTGGGAGACACATGTCTACTCCATGGGGTATTTTGAGGTTGTAGCTAGCCCAGGGGTGAGACTCCTCATCCTACCACCATGTGTCACTTCAAAGTGAATGCCAAAATATCCATGTGCTCATGTAACAGAAAGAAGGATACCACTTATGAGGTGCGACCAATATAATGAGTGGTTGCAAACCATTTTTGGGGTGTTGTTCCAGATATGTCTAAGAGGTGGTTGCAATAGAATGGTTATGATGGCAATTTTGATCTGGATAACAGAAAGGTATAAGCTTGGTAGAGCTACAAGGTGAAAGAAATCATTGCTTTCACCATATTTGGTGACTTTACAAAATGATGACTTGGGCCAGCTGGTGCAGTATCATGTTATTATTATTTTTTCACAATAGTGGGTAGTTAAACCCTCTATTTAATTTTGAATGCTTGTGAGATTAAGGACTTCTAGAATTTTATTTTGAATACAAAGAAATCTCTAGACTATAATTCCAAGCATCAACATTGTTAATGTTTTTCTAAATCAAAGTAATCAAATTGTGTCTCAAGCCTTTTGGGCTATTTGTTTAGTATTCATTAATGGTTTTCAGTGCAAATTTGTATCCAGTCTCGACTCTAGTGATGTATTCTTAAACTCTGTTGATTGAATCATGTTGTGTACTCTTTCATTCTAGTAAATGTTTATGTATGCTTTGCTTTATGTTGTGTACTCTTTCATTCTAGTAAATGTTTATGTATGCTTTGCTTTATGTCATTTCTAAAGTTATTTGAATGTATTTGAAGTGGTTCATAAGGCATGTAGATTGTTGAATGGGCCTCGGAATAGCATATATATGAAGTTCTTTGTACTGGTTGTTTGACAGAAATTTAGATCAAGTGCATTGCCTTAGATTTGTTTAATTTTATGTTTTCTCTTCCCTTTTCTCCTCCTATAAATAAAGAGTTACCTTCTAAAAACCTGGAGGTTACTCAGTCAAAGTGCATAGGTTCACCAACACTGAGTTTCCCATAAGGTTGTGTTCCTAAAAGAAATTTTAGGCATCAATAGTTCTTTTTCTGCCACGCCCAATGGAACCAAAATTCTCTCTAACTAGAGCGGGTGTATGAGCCATATGCCTATTACTAGATACCAAACCACTTTAAATCCAAGTATTGGTACCTCCTCTAATACCAATCCAACCCCAAGGTTCAAGAGGAGGCACGTAAATACTAATCCAAATCCCTATGCAAATGGATGTTCCCTCTCCTCAGAATTTTGTCACATGGAATAGTGGGAGCCCTCTCATCCCACCTATCCCTCCTAACCAATGGGATCCTATTCTAGAGTCCACTCTGAAATCTCTGCCAAAATTTACAGGAGAGGAATCTAAAACTCTTACAGAGCACTTGCAGGATGTTGCAAATGTGTGCACGGTTCATAATGTCACAAAGCAAAATGTGGCTCTAAGGTTGCTCACGGATTCCTTTAAGGGGAAGGCTTATGATTGGTATAGATCTTTGCAACCTAGTTTAATTTCCAAAGGAAACCAACTCGGAGACCATTTCTTCAAATGATTTACTGAAAAGGGTGATAAATCTTCTTTATTGTAATAGTTGATAAGCATAAAGAGGGCCCCTCGGGAATTAATTATTGACTTCAATACCAGGTTTCAAAAAACCTAGCAAAGGATCTTGGTCACTTCATGTCCTCCTACAGATATGATGTTTGTCTATTATCTGAAGGCATTCAATTCTGACATATCAATCATGATTAAATCCCTTAGTGGGAATACTTTCTAGATGCATATGAACTTGCAGTCTAAATAGAAAATAACCTAATCGATGTCGGAAATCTTCCGTCGAGACCTCCCATGCTAGTATTCCTTGAATTTTTAGGACACTCACCAAAGCAAGCATCTCCAAACATGTCATCTCACTTGCAATCCATGTATGTCTATCCTAATGCCCAACAAAGTAACGTTGTTGCATCTTCTTCCCTGGTGGCTGAGGTGAATGACATGAATAATCTGTTGCGAATATTTTTAAATGTAATTATCAATATAAAAATGCAACAAGCAAGCCCCGCAAGGCCTCCTTACTAGAATTACCAAGTCAAAAGGCCTCCATATCAGCAGAACTAGTATAAGGGAGGTGTTAAATCTACCCAATCAGAACCAAACAGCTAGATCATTCTGGTCCTGACTCCCTTGAAAGCTATACCACTGAATCAAAACAAGGAGTTGGTCACGGTTCAGAATAACCTAGCAGACAATTAAAATTCTTGGCGCTTCCCCTGCAATGAAGCTCATATGCCACAAAAATTCCCATGGGGAAACTTACAACAAAAGGTGGCAGAGTAGTAGAGCGAAGGAATCAACCTCAATTTCAGATTCTATGCATCCCCAAGTATGGACAACGTGGTACTCACTACATAGATGCAGGGCATGTCTTTAGAGAAGGAGTCAAAAATTGCCCCGAATCATGCACTTTTCTTGTGGATGGAGGGCGAGGAAGTAGTATTTGTGAATGATGCTTTCACTTCTACCTCAAAGGCCCCTCAAGTGCAATCTAACTAAAACATTCTTTCGAAGCACAGATTCATAGGCGAGCCAATGGTGCAGCAACCCAAGATGGGTCTTGACAAAGAAACAATTCAACCTATCATTGTCTCCCCTTTCAATAAGCCTAAAGAAGCCATGTCCTGCAAGCCAAAGGAACCAAATAGGTCCATCCCTATGACCCTTAATATTGTGGAATATCTTAAAAAGGCTTCTAAGAGTGTAACCTTATGGAATATCTTCGCTATCTTTGAGCAGAAATATTTGTTGCAATAAGTGTTGGGTGAGAAAGACAAGACCCCAACTAAATTTGTGACTGGGTCACCATCAACAATAGATAAAGGGCCTGAATCCAAGTGTCAATCACGCCTAGTTGCAGTGCTCACTAACTAAGGAGAAGCACCTATGAATGAAAAGTAGATAAAATAAAACCAACTCCTTTCTTTTTAACTCTCATAGTGGGGGACAAATTAATTCATAATTCTATGAATGATTCTAGGGCTAGTACCACAGTGATACCACAACAAATAGTAGAAGTCTTAATACTAGAATATGAGCCTTTAGATAGAGGTGGCATGCAGCTTGATGGGAATAAGGTCCAAGATATAGGTATAATTAGAAAGCTTTTGATGACCCTGTATGCTTGTTCGAGTATCATAGTCTCTCAAGAAGTTGTAATAATTGGTATTCCTCCTATCTTTGATATTTGCATGTTTGGAGATCTCATGCCAAGATAGGCAGATACCTTTCCTTAGATTGGTTACATCTCATTCCAAGAACCAAGCATGGATCCAAGTTAAGAATTGTGTTTGAACCACTACATTCTGAGCATGTAGTCGATGAAGCCTTGATGAACTTTGAGGCAACCCACACTTCCATTACTAAAGATGAAATGCATTGTGTGGAGTTGTTGGAGGACGAGGAAGTAATTGGTGATCAGAAACCCAAGCAAGAATTTTTCTTGAATGAATTTATTGATTTTGGTCCCTTTGGTAACTATCATGCTACGAGAATTGGAACATATGTAATCTTTGATGAGGATCAAGTAATCCATAAAGTCTCCAAAGACTCTCAAGATGAAAATAAAGAAGAAGAGGATCGGGTTCCTAAGCTTTGGACCCTGTATTTTGATGGAGTGAGATGTAAGATGTGATCCAGAGCTGGCATTTGCCTAATCTCTTCATCTAGAGAACAGACTCTTAGATCGTTCTACTTTCAATTTCCCTATTCAAACAATGAAGTGGAGTATGAAGGATTAGTCCATGGACTGAGTCTTGCTAAATGTATGGGTATCAAGCAATTGAGCATCCTTGAAGACTCTAAGTTAGTAATAAAACAAGTTCGAGGCTAGTCTACAACAAAGCATGTCCAAATGTACTCATACTAGCATAAATTTTGGGATCTGATAGAGAGCTTTAAGGCTTTTAATATTCAAGGAGCCTCTACAAAGAAAAATGTGGTGGCGGACCAACTAGCCTTACGAGGATCCCAGTTTGATCTTGCTTCTGACTTGTTAAAAAATAAACATTTTGTCCAAGTAATCATGAGACCAGCAGTTCCAAATAATGATAGGAATTGGCAAGTGTTCGAGAGTGATGCTCACATCACCATGTTCATCAAGTTGTTCGGTGAGTTTGCAGAGCATCTTCAACCGAAAATCCTTGAAGCATGTGAGGAGAAAGTAATCTAGCTTAGAATCAATAAGCTCCTGAGAGGGATTATCACCCTAGAGAACTTGTTTGACTGTGATAACACCTAGAATAATAAAAGGAAGTTTACAACAAACAACGAAGATTACTCCAAGTTGAAGGTTGTCGACTTGGGAAAAAGCTAAGTGGGGAAGAATATTCCTCAGTGGGAAAAAGACAAATTGATAATTTTTTGTGATAAATACAAGGGATTCATCTCATGGTCATATGACAACCTAAAGGGATACAATCTTGAGATTATCCAACATATAATTGAACTCATAGAAAGGGCTAAGCCCATCTGGCAGAAGAAGAGACCTATCAATCCAAGGATTGAAGCCCTCATTGCACAAGAGCTAACCAAGATGATAGATTCATGGATAGTCTACCCAATAAAACACAATACCTAGGTTTCCAATTTGGTGCCTGTACGGAATAAAAATGGAGATATTTGCCTCTGTGTAGACTTTCGAGACCTGAACAAAGCTTCCTTGAAGGATCGCCCTTTGCCATCAATGTTCTCTTTCTTGGATGGTTTCTCGAGATACAACCAAGTATTAGTGAACGAGGAAGACCAGCACAAAATGACATTCACCACCAAATGGGGAACATTTGCCTACACCAAGATGCATTTTGGTCTATCTAAAGTAGGTGCCACCTTCCAATGCGTAATGGATGTTGCATTCAAGGAGCTGATAAATAAAATCATCTTGATTTATTTGGATGATTTAACCATGTTTTCAAAATCTAAAGATGAGCATTTCGATCACCTAGAGTTAGTCTTCAAAAAAATCTAGGAGTTTGGGATCTCACTAAATCCAAAGAAATGTGTTTTTGGCATCCCTCAAGGAAAATTTATCAGGCATGTGGTGTCCAAGGAAGGGATTTCTATTGATCTAGATCGTGTTAAAGCAATTAAGGAACTTCCCCTCCCTATCAACAAAAAAGGGGTGCAATCTTTCTAAAGAAAGATCAACTTTGTCAGTAAGTTCATTTATTACTTTGCTAGCCTAGTAAGGCCCATCACTCTGATGCTTAAAAAAGACCTACAGTTCAAATGGACTAAAGAGGATAGAGAGGCATTCAAGAAGATCAAGGAAGCAATTTCATCTGCCCTAGTTTTGGTTAATCCTGACCTATCTAAATATTTCATAATGTATGTTTATACTAGTGAATTTAGTACTGCTATGGTGCTAACATAGAAAGATAATGAAGGAAAAGGAGAGCACCTGATTGCCTTCCATGCAAAGACTCTAAAAGATTATGAATTCAAATAAACTTCATGGAAAAGAAAGCATTCACCATTGTCAAAGGGCTGAAGAAATTCAGACTCTTCATTATGTGCAACAAGACAACAATGTGTGTAGCTCACCCAAGTGTCTAAGAGTATATAATGAAAGGGGAAATCACAAAAAATGAGCTAATTGGATTACAAAAATTATAGAATATGATAGTGATTTCCGATTAACTAAAGTAATATGGGGAAATGCCTATGTGAATACCTCGTTCAAGAAATAGAGGTTCCTAAAGGGGAGTGAGATGAAGTGGTCCCGGCTCATGAGTCTATAGCTAAGAGATGTTGGATAACAGATAGAGCAAAATTCATGCAAACTGAAAAGTTTCCCCCTGACCTCCCTCATAATAAGAGAAGATTCTATAGGTTCTAGAATAACAATTACCAATTGATAGAAGGGGTCCTATTCAAAATAAATTTTGACAGAGTGCTCCTCCAGTGTGTGGATAAATAGCAAGTGGAAAGAATCTTGAACGAATTTCATAATGGCCCTGTAGGAGGTCATTTCTTTGTCCAAACCATAGCCATGAAAATCACCTGTGTGGGATATTACTAGCCTTCCCTATTCCATGATGCACACGCTTAGGTCCACACATGCAAGGAATGCCAGTTCCATGTTGGTAAATGCAAAAATGCAACCATGCCTCTAAAAGCTATAGTGGTGGATGAGCCTTTCACCCAGTGGGAATTAGATTTCATAGGAATGATAAACCCAATATCTAGTGTTGGTAATAAATGGATCCTCACCATGATGAATTATTTTACCAAGTGGACACAAGCAACTCCTTTAAGGAATGCAATAGAAATAGAAATCCTAAGTTTCTTAGAGGAGATTGTAACAAGGTTTGGCCTACTAAAATTCATCATCTCAGATAATACTAAAGCATTTGTAGGTTCTCGACTCACACAATTCACTCTTGACCATGGTATATATCTTAAAACATCCTATAACTATTACCTGCAAGGGAATGGTTTGGCAGAATCGACAAACAAGAACATAATCTGGCTCATCAAGAGGATAGGACAAGAGCACAAAAGACAGTGGCATAGACACCTGAGGACTAGGCTATGGGTAGATCGTATAACCCCTAAAAAAATACTGAAGACTTCTCCTTATGATCTTGTCTATGAGAAAGAAGCCTAGTTTCTTATTTTCTTAGAAATCTCAGCATTGCAACTGCTCAAGTCGTTGGAAATGGAAAAAAATGAACCTATGGAGATACGACTGGAAGAACTATTAGAACTACAAGAAGAAAGGGAGAAAACTTTCAATTCCCTGAATAACAGACATCAAGATGTTAAAAAATGGATTGATAAAAGGAGCTCAAACCCTAACTTCAAATGCAAGGACCTTGTGTTGAAATATAATGAACAGGGTGCTAAGCCTGGTCAAAATGCTAAGTTTGATAGCATTTGGGAGGGCCCTTTCTGTATTTCTGGATCCAAGGAATTTAATACTTTCAATTTGGAGAATATGCAAGGTGAAGCACTTGGGATTCCAGTTAATGGAATCCATCTCAAACCATTCGATTAGGCTACTTTTTAAAATGAATATGTAAATATTAAAAATATTATGTTTTTCACCTTTCTTGAGGTTGTTTTTTTTGTCCCAGCTAAAGGTCCAAAGCTTTTAATTCTTAAGCCTTTCAAAATATTTGAATTTTATGAGCCAACAGCAAAAAAAGAAAAACATACATTTCAAACTAAAGAGCCATGTAACATAGAAAGAGGGCATTATATTTCATTATAAATTATCTTCCTTTACATATGCATAGAAAATTTGACTCTTAGGCCTTCTGGGAGTATTACATAAAGATCAGAAAAGGAAAATGGCATAAGAAAGACATCAGTCATTTGTTTCATCATGATCTTCCTTGTCATCTTCTTCCTCTGCATAGTCAGAGTCGAAGTTGGAGAAAAATATAACCATCGCAAGGATTGGGGGCTCGTCAGTAGTCAAAATCATGGGGAAGATGTAGTCTCTTAAGTCAGCATACCAGGTGATGCCATCAGAAGGTACCAAGCAAGGAAGGTACAATAGACAATCACTAGCACACATCATCCTATCTTGATGTTGTGTCAGAGTCATTTTTTGAAACCAAAAACAAAGGGTAGCCATGGAACCACCTCCCCATGATCTACAAAGAGCCTCAAGTTTGAAGTTGTAGGGATTCCTATGTGTGGAATCCCAAAGTCAACCACTTTATCTAGCCCACCTAGATACAATAGTGGAAAGAGTTCCTCAGTAAGCTGGATGATGAGCTGCTTTGGCACATCAATGTCTAAAAGTGAGGCTACAAACCGGGAACAAATGTCTATGTTTACATGATATTGGTCCTCAAATCCCACAAAATGCTCACCATGAAACCATTTTATTGTTGCAATGAGGACTTGTTTCTTGTGTCTAGTCATCCTTTGAAGACAACGATCAGAATTATTGCCTAAAAATGCTATATGAACCCTAGTGCTCACTAACCTTATAGGAGTATCCATAATTGCTATTCTCAGTAGTTTTAAATTGAATGCCAAAATGAGTATGGTCATCTTCTCAAGGGATATTTATAGAGGTGAAATGACATAAGATTAAGGCAAAATTAATAGCTCATTATTTTGTTCAAGTTCATTCGTAGTGTTAATCAAATTCACAATGGATGAGAAGAATTGAAAAAGATTATAATATGGCTATATAGAAGCTCAATAATTGTGCAAGGCATGAGCTTGAGCCATGCATCCATCCGTAGAGCTTACTTATTATGGTAAATCTTGAGTATGTCTTTGCTTATATGTTTTGCAAACTATCTTAAATGAATAGCAAGAGAGGGAACATACTTTTCTCGATAAATAGGTCCAGATTTCTTAAGATGGTGGTGAGATAAACGGTAGTAGCTTTTTAGTCTGCCAAGGTGGTAGCTACATGAGTATTGTGCAAATTAATTATGTACGAGTAGTCTAGGTGACACACATCAAGCAAAGCACATACTTATCATGTTCAACTTACCATACAATGTGAAAATCAAGGGCAATAACATCTTAAAGAATATTAACAAGCTATAAAGTGCATACAAAAGTAGTGCCCTATGAGAGAAAGATTATGTGTGCCTAAATGAAAAAATGAGAAGCAGAAAGCAAAAGAAGGATGGCTATCGAGAGAAGTGTTTTAGGCAACATGGTAGGTCTTTCCACGGCTGTAGTGGTGAAAAATTAAGGTTTCCACCATTAGAGAGATGAAAAAGACTAATTTGCCATTACATTCAAAAGAGGGATGAATCTAATAGATCCAATCCCAAATGAAGAGTGATAGGGACGTAATACTGATTGGATTTAGCGAGAGTGTGATTTTTTTTGACCCTCTTTTGTGAGTTGAAATGTTGAATTAAGGTAAATTGCTAAAAATGAAGGTAAATATGCAGAAATAGTGAGCTACAGTCGTGGGATTTTTTAACGGATCTGGATTTGAGAAATATATGCAGATTTGGACATGATCCCCAAAAAAGCTCCAAAAATGTCGGTATCATAGTGGTAGGCACCCTGGTCCTCCTAATTTTTTGCATGTCAAAGAAGGTTGATTCATCTCTATAAATAATGCTTATTCAGAAGATCATAGCTTCATACTTATTTCTTGCACATAGAAAGAAGAGAAAATAGGCTAGGAATAGGGTTTGCCTAAGTCAAAACCCAGTTTGGAATTAACCTTGAATGAAATATTGAAAATACTTGAAATAAATGATTGAAAAGTATAACTCGGATTTGTAATGACTAATGATGATGTTTTGCTTCTTGAACGTAATCACATATGTTGTATGAAATGGCATGAACATGACCAAACCCTAACACACACACATGATTGTAAATGAATGATGTAATGTTGCTCCACAATAGATAGATGATGAATATGTAGCCTTGAAGACCCCTAGAAATTATTGATGATGAATACTTCAATGCTTGAATGTTTTATTTCTTGAATGTCCACCTATATGAATGTCTTGTATATCTAAATGAGAGGGGAAGACCTCCTTATGTCCTTGCCCGTCTTCAAACATATTATTTTTTTAACATAGGTCGACACAAATAAAGGCTTCTCACTCAAATTTGAGATAGGGAAAAGGGTTTAAATTGGGGCCCAATTAGGGAGGACCATGGTGTAGCACCATGGTCCTAGTGAGGAAAAAGGTGCCACACCCTAGTCCTATCCCATATTTGGGCTAGGGTTAAGGGTCCCAGCAAGGTGAAATGTGATATAAAGGACATTATTACATGATACAAGCATACATGGGTCCTAGTTAGGCATAAGTATGAGAAACACTAAGGTGAGGGCCCCAAATGTGGTTAAAATTGCAAAGTGTCCAATTTTAGGATGGTTCAATAGTTAACTCTTTTGTAGATGTATTCAAAGACATATCATATGCATCCCATGTCATGCCCTTAAAACCCACCTATGCTAGGACAAAGCAGAAAGAGAAGGGTATGACTAAGAACCCCTCTGTAGTCACATACATGTATGAGGAGGTTTATGATCCAGACCTACGAGAACACCCAAAAAATCTCTGGGAGGGTGCTTATGCAAGAATGCTAGCCCATTAGAGAAAAGGTGATATAGTGTCTTTAGCATGCAAGCTCTGGGATTGTGGTCTCCCACAATACATTGTGTCAATGGCTCCTCATTGCCCTAAATTAATTGACGCATGCATCATAAATTTCAAATGGACGGACATTATTCAAGGAGATATGTTGAGGGTAGTGATAAGTGTAGATGCTGTCAAACATATGTTATGCATTCCCTTGCTCACCAGTGACAGAAAAATTTTGTAGAGAAAAATTAGAAGGATATTGGCAGTCTAGAAGGGATGTTGTGAGATTTTATAATGGAACAATGGGTAGAGACCCAATTTAGACAAAGCTTCGAAAATTCCCTATATCAATTACAGATTTCAAGCATAAAGACTTGCAAGACGTTTGCTCAATCTTGGCATATATTTTCATCTTCGACCTTGAATTTGGCATCTACCCATTTCAAATGGAGATGATCTTCAAGATTTGGAAGCAAAAGGAGCCTTTCTGGTATGATTTTGCAAAGGACCTCACTCAGGAGATCATTGAGCAGCTGATGAATTATAAAAAGTACTATAAGTTTAGGTACATGTCATTCTCGATCCATATGTTTTTTCACCAAAATGTATAATTATTTAGTCATTATATGGATTTGTCAACCAATGATGTTCAAAAGAAGAGAAAACATGTAACTGCATGGACCCCTATCTTATCTATCGCACATGATTCTTATGTGTTTTTGGATGCTTTCTTAACTCTTCCTGAGCGTGATTTGAGAAAACAAGTCCTGGAATCTAACACCTGCTTTTCCAAGGAGCAAATTGGTTGGATGATATCGTGCCAACCCTATTGTGATTGGTTCTTGTGTAAGGATCTCTCCTTCATTAGAGCCTATGGTTTTATAGAGGAACCCTTCTGCCTCTTGTCCTATGTTACTAATTGTACCCTGACCCTAGAGATTTTTAGGTAGCTAGTAGTAATTTAACTCCACATAGGCACAGGAAAGCGCAAAACCTCCATCACCCAATACTATAAGATCTTAGGATTATTGCTCTTGAGAAGAGGCTCCAGGTAGAAGGTGACCTTTCTTTGAAACTAGTCCAACTAGGGATAGTAGTTATTGATGACAAATGGAGCTATGATCCAGATGGATACCTTTCAAAGTAAAAGAAACCATAATAAATATGCCTTGTGAGTATTGGGAGGCTCGGATAAGTCCAACCCAGGAAGACCCTAATCTATATGTGGATCTGGTTTTCATTCTCAAAGATAAGTGGCCACCATGGCTCAAATTTTACAAGCCAATGAGCAAAGCAGACTCGACCAAAAAAATACTTGTCGTTCTATAGAGGAGGATGAATGAGGATGTTTGACTAGAAGAAAAATTGTTGGAATTTTGGACATACAGGCAATAGGTTCAACAACTCAAGATAGGAATTCAAAATGTCACTACAAATGAAGTTTTTGAACGGGAATGGTATAAGTACCATGTTGAGAGTGATTACAACCCTCCCCCATGTCACCCCGCTACAATAAAGCCATTTCTTTTGTGAGAAAGCAAACATTAGAGGGATAAGGGTAAATAGGTTGGAAAAAGGCCAATATACCATCCCCCTAGAGCTCTGGCTGCATATGAAGCTATAAAAAGGCATTGTCTGCAAATTTTAAGAAAAAGGACCAGTGAGACATTGCAGTCTAAGAGTCTTTCTGGTGTTGGCTCGACAACCCCAAGCAAGAGTAAAAACACAACCAATTCCTCAGGAAGTGCTTTGATACAAGTAACTGCTGCAACTCAAATTTGTACCACATTGATAACATCTTTGGCTCAGGTACGTTTCTCTCCCCCTCTTCTATCTTCCCAATTTTTGGTTTCAACAATGGCCTCAATCCCACAAGCTTCCAGTATTGCCCCTAGCTCCCTTGCTACTATAATATCATCTACAATCACTACGCAAACATCATTGACCTCAGGATCCGTTGGCCTTGCTTTCACTTCACCACGCAGTCTCACACCATTTGTCATAGCAGCTAGTGCTTCTCCATTCACAATGACCCTAGATCAATCACGATTTGCATCTTTAGGTGCACAAGATTTAGGATTTGCAAGTTCCACACCTCTAATATTGTTAAGTGCTGCCCCTCTTTTCTCCCCTCTCACTGATGCTCTGCAAGGGATCCCTTCATTTTCTCCTACCATCCTTACTTTTCCAATGCAGACTTAGTCACAAGCCCCCATGGTCCCAATTCCATTTTCTCTTCTACTCGGAGTCCCCTACGCAGGGCAATTCCTCCCATATCCATCAGAGTTTATGCAAGAGGAAAGTTCTTCTAGGCTCGCTTGAGCTTAAAGGTCACAAAAACATAGAGAAAAGGATGCTCAGAAACCTACTGAGCCTAGCATGCAGACACTTTATAATAAAGATCATGAAAATTTGTTGTTCGCAGCCATGATGCCAAATGTCATCAAACTCACAAGACAAATGAAGTCAGAGGATTATACAGTGCATGTTGTAGGCATCAACTTGAAACAAACACAATCAAAAGATAAAGTAGAACTCATGGAGGAAACTCAGAGGGTAGTGACATCAGAATTCTTGAAGCGCTTGCGATGCTTGGATAAAGTCATGACTAAGTTGGATACTGTTAAGTCCATAGTCAAACATTTACAGAAAAGAGAGAAAGCTAGAGATCCATAAATTGCCCAATTCTAGGACACTTCATAGCAAGAGAAAGTGGAGAGAGAGAATCTCTAGAATCAGCTGAGCAAAGTGGAAGCCTAGTTGCATGTGGAGTAGGCCGTAAAAGATGAATCGATCCAAAAGTTCTAGAAAAGGAACAGGATCTTTTGCATATGTGGGCAAGCTTCTCAGATGTAACTCAATTCCAAGCCCAGATGCAAACCTCCATTAAAGAGAAGGATCAGTACCACTAGGAGCTAAGTAATGGACCAGTTTTCCCTATAGAAGATAAAAAGGAAAAGGAGAAGGCATTACAAGAATTATAGGATAAGCAAGCCCAATTTGATAAGGAAATGGATGGTGCAAGAGTAGCTTTAGAAAATGAATGCAGTAATCATAGTAAAAAGTAGAAAGAGACATAAGAAAAGAGTGTGGAGATCATAGCACTGTAGCTGAAAGTATTCGATCAACCCAATAGATTAAAGAATTAAACAAAAAGATAGAATTGAAGGATGCTAAAATCAATCTCCTCTCAGAACCTTCCACACTTCCTCCTCTTCCCCCCTTGATTTTACTCCTATAATATGACATCTTTACAACTCTGGTTGGGAAAAGGTGAAGCAATCCTTTTCCTCTTTGCAACTGTCCCTTAAATTCTTGGAGGATGCCCAGTCACTATGTGTTGATGCAAGCAATACCCTTGACCAGGTCATGCATGCCATCACACCTAAGGTTCCCAGCTCTCAAAGGCTAGTCAATTGGCTATATGTTGCTTCTGATCAAGAGTTGACTGTAGTAGGGATTGAAGATCATAGAGCAATAGTGAGAAAGGTAAATGAGCTCATAAATTGCAATAAGGTAGTTGTTCAAGATATATCTAGCTTGACAACCTTGAAATCCTCTGCCATGCTCATGAGGGGCCAATTTGAGCAGTTTGTGAGGAAAGTTCCACAAGCCTCACTTGAGCTCAAAGGTCACAAAAGTGGAGAGAAAAGGATGCTTAGAAACTTGTTGAGCCTAGCTAGCAGACACTTTACAACAAATGTCATGAAAACCTTTTGTTCACAGCCATGATGCCAAATGTCATCAAATTGATAGGACAAATGAAGTCAGAGGATTATACAGTGCATGTCGTAGGCATCAACTTGAAACAACCATGATCACAAGATAAAGTGGAACTCATGGAAGAAACTCAGAGGGTAGTGACATTAGACATCTTGAAGCACTTGTGACGCTTGGATAAGGTCACGACTGAGCTGGATACTATTAAGGCCATAGTCAAGCATTTATAGAAAAGAGAGAAAGATAGAGATGCATAAATTCCCCAAATTCAAGCCATTGCACAGCAAGAGAAAGTGGGAGAGAGAATTTCTAGAATAAATTCAACAAAGCGAAAGCCCAGTTGCATGTGGAGCAAGCCACAAAAGATGAATCGGTCAAAAAGTTCTAGGAAAAGGAACAAGATCTCTTGCAAATGTGGGCAAGCTTCTTGAATGTAACTCAAATCCAAGCCCAATTGCAAACCGCCATTAAAAAGAAGGATCAATACCACCAGGAGATGACTAATGGACAGGTTCTCCTTGAAGAAGAGAAAAAAGCCAAGGAGAAGGCATTACAAGAATTATAAGATAATAAAGCCCAATTTAATAAAGAAATGCATGGTGCAAGAGTAGATTTAGAAAATGAATGCATTAATCATAGTAAAAAGCAGAAAGAGGCACAAGAAAAGAGTGTGGAGATCACAACACTGCAGCAGAAAGTGTCTGATTCAGCCCAGTAGATTAAAGAATTTACCAAAAATCTAGAATGGAAGGACGCTAAAATCAATCTCCTCTCTGAACCTTTCGCACTTCCTCATCTTCCCCCATAGATTGTACTTCTATAATACAACTTTACAGCTCTGGTTGGGAGAAAGTGAAGCATTCCTTTGCCTCTTTGCAACCATCCCTCAAATTCTTGGTAGATGCCCAATCACTATGTGTCGATGCAAGCAATACCATTGACCAAATCATGCATGCCATCACACCTAAGGTTCCCAACTCTTAGAGGCTAGTCAATTGGCTATATGTTGCTTCTAATCAGGAGTTGACTGCAATAGGAATTGAAGATCATGGAGAAATAGTGAGAGGCAAATGAGCTCATAAATTGCAATAAGGTAGTTGTTCAAGCTATGTCTATCTTGACAACCTTGAAATCCTCAGCCATGCTCATGAGGGGCCAATTTGAGTAGTTTGTGAAGATTGTCCTTCCCTCACCTTTCCTCCCTGATGATTTGATCATGAAGGTTGAGCAGGTTATGGAGCTGATAGAACAGCACCAACAGGACCAGTTGTATCTCCAAGCTTTGAGTAAAACTCCTAATGCAAGTGAAATTGAGGAATTGATTCACCCCTTAGCTTAGCTTCATGCTCTCCTTGATCTAACTCTTAGTGAGATAATCGACTTGTCTTTCAAGGAAATCATTGATTTGGATCAGGATCGTCAAAATCTTAAATCCCAATCTATTCCCTCAGAAGATGATTGGCTCCCATTGCATAAATCCCTTGAACAACTCTTCAGAGAAAGTGCATAGATCTAGTCTACAGAACTAGAGTTTTGAGTATCCTCATTGCGCATGCTAGATTTCCCCATGAGTCACCAGAAAATTGTGGATTTATAATCCATGGTGCCCCATAAAGGATTATTTTTTATTTTTTATAGGCCCACGGTGTAGTGTCCCTCCTAGACTTGCATTTTGATTTGCATACTGATAGACTTATTTATACTTATGATGGTTATTTGGATGGATGTTTATGACTCTTCTGCTATTTTGAGATGGTATCTATGATACTAGGACCTTATGTGGACTCAAGTAATTTGTGATGACTCTTTCTGATTGGATACTTTTCTGATTGATGATGCGAGACATATTATATGATATTAGATTCTTATTGATGTTGATTTGGTATCTCCTAGATGGATGGATTTATGACTCATGGATTTAAATATGGTTATTGTTTATATGGATTATGAGATTGATGATGATACTAACCCTACTTCATAGTCATGATTATATGTGTTGTTTTGATATTATATTGTGTGATTGTCTTCATGAGTAGATACGATGCCATATCACTTATTGTGAGTGGGATATGTCGTCGCAATTATTTATCACTTGTCTATTATGTAAGGCATATGCATTGTAAATTTCATGTTGGCTTTTGATGCAGGTTTGCAAGTACCAAACATTGACTCCACCTAGCTCCATAGGTATGAGCGTGTCTTTATCCCAATGGCAAGTTGTCGGAGATGACAGAGTTTCCCTCACACACTCTTGGTCTAAGATGTATACCTTGTTAGCTTAATTTGATGTTCTTTCTTGGTTGATCTTCCTTTAGGATCAACTAAGAGATGTGATGTATTGGTTAAGTCTCTTCTACTTGTTTCATAGGTCTTGAGGTTAAATCTCTCTAGCTTCTTTGTTTGATCACACGTGGCTTGATAATTGTCTTTATTGCTTGATTAGATTATTTATTTTAATTAAGTAATTAATTTATGTAATTTAATTTATTCATATTTAATTGAGCTTTATTTATTGTTTAAATATTTAATTTTTTTAATTTATTGTTGGGAGGACTTTATTTATTTATTGTCATTTAATTTAATTATTTATTTTAGTTCTATTTATTGTATTTTATTTATTTATTTATTGGCGTTGATATTAATAATGATAATTAATTATTGTAGTCACACAAATATGTCCAGCTTAATTAAATAAATATTTGCTATTTATTTGATTAAAAATACACTAGCCATCAATTAATTAAATTAATATTTAATTAATTCATCTCCAAACATTCTTCTATTAATTAAATAAATTATTCAATTTATTTTAATTAATTCATTAAATCAAATTCCAATTAATTAAATAAATAAAATCTATTTATTTAATTAGAATCTCCTTTTCCTCTTTTAAATAAATTAAATAAAACATTTATTTAAATCATTATCCCCCCCCCACTTGCATTTTCCTACAAATGCAACTTGCACACATTTATTGAAATAAATGAATTTTTATTTTAATAAAATCCTATTTTCCCTCACCCACCAAATCCACTTGCAAAATCTAATCCCCTTCTAGATTCTTCTAACCCCTTCCTAATTAGCCTAATCCATCCCCTAATTATTGTCACATTCCTAAGCAAAATGAAGTCACTTCTCAAAGACTCAAAAAGTCTTTGAAAAGCATTTAATGCTTTGTGTGTTCAAAAAATTAACCCCCAAAGTCTTCCAAGACCACTAATGGCTCTTACTTGACCATTTATGGCTCTTACATAACAATTTATGGTTATTTCAAACTTGTCCCCCAAACATTTATTGTTTTTGACCATATTCATCCATTTCACATTTGCACAAGAGTTTATCCATTGGATAAAAGCTTTATTCTTTGAATAAAAAGTTTATTCATTCAACCAACCTTGACTTTAACTCCCAAGTTCATATCAAGCATTTAATGCTTATTCCCTCCCCTCTCAACCTATCTCACATTGACACTTGTCATCCTGGGATTGGGTTGAAAGCCCTCACATGGATTTGAAATCATTCAATCCTGACCCTTGTTGAGATTACTCAATCTCAACCATCCATTGCTCCATTTTTCCTATAAATAGAGCCCATTTCTTCATAATCCAGATCCTGAAAACTTGTATGCATTTAACCTATAGGCATTTTAGAGAGCATTTAGCATAGCAAATTCTTATATTGTCATTTTGGTTAAAATAAATCATTTTAGTATCAATAGCTTAAATATTAGCTTCTTTATTTACATTTAGAGCAATATTTCAATCTCAATCCTCCATAAGCATCCATAGTGCAAAAAGCTGCTAAGAGCTACACTATTTTGGAACTTGGAGAGGAGAGGAACAAGGGAGAAGGAGCTAAGAACATGCTAAGAGGCATTTGGAGATGTCTCATTATCTTTGTTTCATTAGTTAGATATATTAGCATGATTTTAGTGTCTCTCTTGATATGCCTGTTTAGATTAGTTTTTGATTGACTAACACTAACGATTTTTTGGTTTCTTGTGTTGTTTATCTTAGACCAACCTTGTCCATTTTGCAGGGCATCATTTGGTGAACCTGATGTGAATCCAAACGCCAAAAAAGATCATTTTTTTTTACCCATTAACATGTTTGAATGTTGAAAATGTCACACAGGTTGTGCTTTAGCGCTATTGAACTCGTTCTAGCGCTATCGATACATATGGTTTTAGTGCTATTGTTCTTACAATAGCGCTATTGTCTCAAGTTCAGCGCTTTTGGAACTGTTTTGGTGTGTTTGACATTTTTTGGTGCTATTCACCCTTTTTCAACACTTTTGCTTCTCTGTCTTTCCCTTTCTTTTAGCGCTTTTGTGTTAAATAGCGCCTCTATTCAAACACAGACTTGCACTATTGTAACAGAATGTTGTAAAAATCACCTTGTAACCCAAAAAATAAAAAATTTTAGGCTTGTGGAAGCCCCCCTTGGATATGGATTTTACTAACTGGTTGTTGTTTGTGTAGGTTTAAAACTCACCATTAGAAACCACAAACTTTCCTTTTTGGTGCTTTAAAAATTGAACAAAGCAAATTTTCCTTGATTTCTAGTTAGGGTCACTCGTTCTTTGGTGCATTAAAACTGAACAAAACTAACATTTGCTTTCATTGCAAGTTAGGACTCATTTTCTTTTGGGGCTTAAAATCAACAATTTGATTTCCTTGCATCAAACTAAAGCATTTACAATCCACACTTCAAATTTTGGTGCAATTAAAACTTACAATCCAGTTGTTTTGTTTTTTGCAAGCGATTTTACTTCATGCAAACGTGTTTTTCATTAAGTTGACCAGGACTTCCCACTTCTAGATTACAACACATTTTGCCATTGAAAGTTAAAACAAACACCATGACTGTTGGAGCAACATCTCCAAATAATTAGATCACATTGCAATGGTGGAATAAAAAGAACAAGTGTTTTTCGTGTTTGGCATACTTGTGCAAAAAGTCGGTCGAGTGGTCCCACTTCTAACACACACTATCCTCTCCCTTGGCTTTCGTGGTCCTAGGTGCAAGAGAAAGGTGTTAGTAACACTCAAAATTTTATCTTTTTAAGAGAGGCCTACCAAGAGACACATCACTCTTGGGAATGACCTCGCGCGGTAAATCCTTCGAGCCGCTATAGAAATCAGGTGAGAGCGAAAGCTGTAGCCTTGGGTATAGCTGTTCCTACAGTGTAACTAGCCGAAAGGACAAATGGGCCCCACCACTAGTTACAAGGCTCTTAAGTGAGTCACTGCAAAATGAACTTATGTCCAAAAATATCGAACATGACTAAACACCTTTAATTAGTAGCCCACCCATTCTATTGATTGAGGATATTTGAGATATAATTTAGTGCAAGAGCATAGATGGTTTTGCTCCCATGATACTCACCATACATATTTCCTTGAGTAGAAACATAGCTTTTTAAAAAGTCACTTGTGGCTTGATAAAAGTGGTGACTCCCCCATCATAGGGATCATCTATTTGTTATGCTCATGCAAGACTTAGTATATCACATCCTTACCTACCATGACGGGATTCATAAGGTATGTAGTACCAAAGTCTAAGAAATATCAAGATGTGGGCTAAATTTATCACAACTGGCCATTTGACCTTAGGGATAAAAAATGTTTGAAGTGTGTTCATTTTAAAGACCAAGTGCAAATTGAGCCGACTTCAGGCTTTGGAAATACACCTTAAAATACATCTAAAGGAAGGGTCATATAAAAGTCCAAGGATTGTGTTGATCTAGACCCATACTCATTTGTGTCGTTGAGGCTACATTCTTGTGTCTGTGTGCTTGCTTTGTTTTCTTGTCAAAGAAAAATCAAAAATCACTTTCAAAACAAAGTATTCATCCAACCAAACATCTTTCAAAACAACCAAACACATCAAAAACAAAGTGCAAAAAACAAAGAGTCAAATTTTATGACCATTCTTCACATCTTGCAAAAGAAGAAGTGTCATCAGAATATCAACTTGAAAAGAAGACCATTAAGCTCAAAGACTTTGATCAAAAGGAGGAAATTCTTCTATATAAATAGACAAATCTTTGTCTCTCATAGAGTTTTTCTGCGTCACATGCATCTCTACCTTCAAGGCAAAACAAACGAAATTGATTTAGAATAATTGAACCGTAGAGCTTTTATGCAATATAGAGCTCTAAGTTATCAAAAAAACCAAGGAGGTAAGATTAATCCCAACTTTTTCCCAAACATCTGTATCACATACAACATAGCTCGAGAAATACCACCAACAACTGAAAGGGAAGAGGTAGAGTTTGTCCCATTTGTGACACAAAGTTTTTATTAAAGTTGAAAACATTTCATTCATCATCTTATTCATCCATCATCACTTCATCATCAATTCATTCCAAACTCTCAAAACATTAAGAGGTTCTTGTCCCAAAGTTCCCTCTTTTAGATATTGCTTGAAATCAAAAAAATATCACATCACTTTTTAGATTGTTTCTACATCTAGGATAAGCTCATCCTAAGAGACACATCTACGCAGGTTAAAACTAGTTCATGAGTGAATCCTCTCATTACTAGGTAGTTCAATCTGTAACACATCTCAGATTTCTCTACACCTTATCACATCCAAAACTTATCAAAAACAAGCAAGCAATTCAAAGAAGGAATTTCGGTTACATCTACCTTAAAAGTGCTAGAGATTTACATGCAACACAAATCACCAACCATCAATCTTTCATTTCATCAAAAACTCATCATCATTTTCACTCAACTTCAACAAAGACTCATAAGCGAAATGGCTCAAACCCGATCACGGTCAAGGCAATGAGAAATAGATATGGAAGAAGAAGAAGAGGAAAATCTCAATGAATTTCAAGAAGCACTTGGAGGAAATGTGAATGACAAAAACCCAAGTACTCCTACTCCTGCAACAATAGAAAGGGCTTAGCATAACCCTCTCTTTAATAGACTATTTGACGAAATACTCAGGAGCAATGCGGATGCTCACTTCTTAAAACTCGCTTAAGAAGGAGCCAAACTCCCCTCTGACTTTGATCTTGCCCAATTAAGACAAGTATCAGAAAGACAAAGTCACCATGAAGAGGAAAGAGGTAGAGATCCCATCAGATATAACATTCCTCGAGGTAACCCCCCACCTCCTCCTCCAAATGAAATAGAGATGTTGCAACAGAAAGTCAAGAATCTCGCCCAACAACTTCATAGTGGTGTCAAAACTAACCAATTCTCACTCAATGACATATGTCCCTATCCTTTTGATAGGAATCTTTATATGCCACCCTTTCCCCGAGGATTCGAAACACCCAAATTTGAAAAATATAGAGGAAAGGGAGATCCCCATGATCATGTCAAAGAATTTCATTCCGCTTGTCTTCAAGTGGAATATGAAGACACATACCTAATGCGCCTTTTTCCCCAAAGCTTGGAAGGAACAACCACATCATGGTTTTCCCGACTATCAGGTGGCATTAGAACATTTGAGGAACTCATCCAGAAGTTCCTAGCTCATTACTCTCATAACATTGAATGCGACATCACCATGGTTGATCTGTGCAACACCAAACAAAAACCAGATGAACTATTCTCAGTATTCCTGCAACGATGGCGCTAAATGTCTAGCAGACGTTCTCTTCAGTTACATGAATGAGAACTAGTGGAAATATTCATTTCCAACTTAAACAAAGAAATGGAATTTCACCTGGATGTCAAAGACATAGACTCTTTTAATGATATGATCACCAAGGGTTTGAAATGTGAAAGGGCACTCATCAAGAAAGGACTCATCAAAATCTATAATGAACCAAAGGATGGTCCTCGCCCATGCTTCAATAGTGATAAACCAAGCTTCTGGAATAAAAACAAGAATATCGTCAATGATGGGGTTGTGGATGCTAGGACTATACAAAATGCACAACCTATGGTTCAGTTTGTAGGACAAACTCCTCCACCTCAGAACAACACAAATGTTCCTTCAAATCAAGGTTGCATCATGTCTCACGATGAACCTAGACCTCGTCAGCAAAAACAAAAATGCACATACACTCCCTTAGGGGAACCCATTGAAACAGTATTGTGACAACTCATTTCTCAAAATTTGGTCACTCTACCAAAAACATCAAACTACGAACCTTAGGTCAAACCTACATGGTGGAGAGATACTGAACATTGTGATTTTCACCAAGGAAGAGGACACAAGACAAGTAATTGTCACTGACTAAAAGATCTTATTCAGGATCTTATTGACCGAGGAGAAATTGAAATTGAAGGACCTGACCCAAAAACAACAAATAATGATCATCTGATGTTCAAAAATCCACTTCCATCACAAGATCAAAGGGGTCCTTCCACGTCCAGGCGAGGCACTAATACCATAGATTATACACAGGCTGCGTATAATTACACTTTAAATCATCTATATGATGCCAGAGAACAAGTTGCAACTATAACCTTCAAAAATCCCAACTCAAATTACAATGTTGTTACACGTCATGGCAAAGTTACCATAAAGGCAGCTCCACAAGGCACCACCTCCATACCAAAGCAGTACAATCTTGTGGAACAATTAGACAAAATGCATGTGCTTATATCCATTTTAGAGCTATTGCGCCTATCGCCCTCTCATAAAACTATCTTAGATCAAGCACTCCAAGAGGTGTCAATCCCTGCAAATCTGAATACAGACCAATTTCAAGCCATGGTTGGAAGTCTAAAGTCATCACCTTGTCTCACTTTTTCCGAAAGTGACAACTCTTCCTTCCAGCAACCTCATAATGCCTCACTCCACATCAAAGGATTTATTAATCAGCATAGGATCAAGCGAGTCTTGATCGATAATGGAGCAGGCCTGAATATATGTACACTATAGTTGGTCACAGCATTGGGATATGCAGTAGAATCAGTGGATCCTTGTAAAAAGATCACAATCAAAGCCTATGACGATGCAGAGCGGTCATCCAAAGGAGCTATGGTACTACCAATCTGAGTGGGCCCTGTGGTAAAGCACATCATTTGTCAGGTTCTGGACCTTCCTCTGCCATATAATCTATTGTTAGGGAGACCTTGGATACATGCCATGCAAGCCGTTCCATCTACCTACCATCAATGTATCAAGTTCCCACATAATGGTGTAGAGATCACAATCCTGGGCGATGCAAATCCCTTTGCATACTGTCATAATATCAGCCATCAACCATAGATTACCGTTCCTAATAATAGAGAAGCCATTTCCTCCACATCATATATAAGTCCTGCCTCTCTTGCCAGTTCAAACACCACTATACCCAAGCAAGAAAAGCTTAAGATGAAGATAGCAGAGGAAGCTCCTGGAGAATACAACTTGATTCAACTCTTTTGTGTGGGACAAATGCCCACTTCTCCTAGAACACATGGTAAACCACAACAGGTACTCCAGCAACCACTAATCACACCAGCATGTGCTTTCACACCTTTCATCCTTGGAAAGATTCAAGAAGAAGAAACCCAAGATGAGGACTTAGTGGAATGGATCTATAAAGATCCCATCACCACTGATATATCGAAAGTTAAACTTCCTATGGATCAATATGGCAAAGGTCTCCTCATTATGCAAAGAATGGGGTATGATGGTTAGAGTGCTTTGGGATATTGCAAACAAGGATGACATGAACCTCTGCTACCGGAATTAAAGCCCAAAGGTAATACAGGCCTAGGCTTTGAAAAAGAGATCTTTCCTAAACTCAAATTCAAAGGAAAACCTAGCAAACCGTTATGTCAGCCTACTACAAAAAGGACACATTTTATTATCAAAGCAGCCTCAAGCACCATTCCAACTACCTCATCAAGGCTTAAAACCCCAACACAACCATCACCAATGCCACTCATCCCACCAAACAAACTAGTAATCCCATCAGCAACACCATTAGTAGCAGCAACTATATCAGAACCCACAGCAGCATCTACAGCACCAGCAGTTCCAGCAGAAGCCACTAAGTCAATCTTACTGATACTCCCTCTACCAGATTCTTTTATCCCCATCAAACTTCCTACAGCACCAATCACTACAAAGGTACATCAACCAATCACACCTGCAGTATTTAACTCAAAAGACATCCCAGTATGGTATAGTAATCAGATGCTGGAAAGTGACTCAAAGACTGACTCACATGAGTGGGAATTTGATTCTGTACAGCTTAACACTTCAGATGAGGAAGATACATCACTACCTCTGCCACACAAAGACATCCCTATTTATGGAGAAGTACAGATAAAGACCACATGGGTTCCTGAACTGGAAACATCTTCCATAGACCCTACGTCTCATCCTACACCTGATTCTGAAAGGGAGAGTACCATTAATGACCTTCACCATAACATCTTAACCCTCACTAATACATCTAACGCACTTAACCTAATCGACAAAGTAATGCCTATTATCCACCCTGAACTCATTGAATGGAACCAACCAAATCCCTCATGTCTTGACTTCTTCCAAAACGATGAGGCTATCATTGACTTTTTGGAATTAAGGGATAACCTACCAAGCGAGGATCACAAAGCTGGATTTGCCATTGAACTTAATAGCACAGCATACTTCGGGGCGGATGTCAAACCTTTCAGCTGCAAAAATATAACAATAAAACATGGATCTTCTAGTGAAAACCACACCGTGGCATTGTTTGATTCAACAAAAGTAAAAAGAAAGAGCTTATCCAATGGTGAAAACCTCTCTGAGGTGCCTGAGGATGAAGGGTTTGACATTCTCCCTGCTAGTACACAACAGGAATGATCAACGATTCCCATCGATGAAACCAAAGAATACAATGTGGGGACTCCTGAAAATCCTCACCTCATACATCTGGCACCTCTTCTCACTCCAGAAGAACAACCTAAATTTATAGAGTTCTTCCAGAAGCGTCAGATCAACTTTGCATGGTCATATGCAGACATGCCTGGGCTTGATCTTGATTTAGTCATGCATCACCTCACCGTCGCAGAAGGAGCCAAACTTGTCAAGCAGAAGCTTTGCAAGATGCATCCTCAGATTGCAGTGCTCATCAAAATAGAACTCAAGAAACTCCTTGATGTTGGTTTCATTAGACCAATTGAATATGCATAATGGATCTCCAACATTGTGCCTATCGGCAAACCAAAAGGGGGCATCCACCTTTGTACCGACTTTAGGGATCTAAATAAGGCATGTCCTAAGGATGACTTCCCCCTACCAAATATCGACATCATAGTGGATCTGACAGGAGGACATGCCATGCTTTCACTCATGGATGGCTTTTCAGGATACAATCAGATAAAGATCACACCAGAAGATCAACATAAGATAGCATTCACATGTCCATGGGGCAAATATTGCTGGAATGTAATGCCTTTTGGTCTAAAGAATGCAGGAGCGACCTATCAATGAGCAATGACCACCATCTTCCATGACATGATGCATACTATGATGGAAGATTATGTTGATGACTTACTAGCAAAATCACTCACCAGAGAAGGGCATCTCCACATCTTAGATAAAATCTTTGATAGACTGGAACAATACCATGTTCGACTTAACCCAAAGAAATGTGTCTTTGGAGTGACCTTCGGGAAGCTTCTAGGATACATTGTCTCAAGCAAAGGTATTGAGGTCAACCCAGCAAAGGTAAAAGCAATCATGGACATGCCACCACCAAAGAATATCAATCAGCTAAGGACATTACAAGGGCGACTTCAATCCATCTGAAGATTCATTGCACAATTGGCTGATAAGTGTCACCCATTCACACACCTGCTACATAAGAACATCTACTTTCAGTGGGATGCCAGATGCCAGCAAGCATTTCAGATGCTTAAAGACTATCTCATGAATCCACCATTGTTGATGCCACCAGATCCAAGTAGACTGTTGTTACTCTATATCTCAACAACAAGTACAGCATTGGGTGTACTACTGGCACAACATAATACAGAAGGAAAAGAGTGTGTTGTTTACTACATCCCTCGCACACTTGTGGGCTATGAACTCAATTACACACCTATTGAGCAAGCTTGCCTAGCAGTAACCATAGTAGCTACTAAACTAAGCACTATCTGTTAATACACAAGGTACAACTCATTGCAAAGATTGATCCACTCAAGTATTTACTCAGCAAAGCAGCATTGACAAGCCGATTGGCCAAATGGGTGATGATTATAAGTGAATTTGACATTGAGTACGTGGACCATAAAGCTATCAAAGGTCAAGTTATTGCAAATCAGTTGGCCGATGCACCTCTCATAGGTGATCATCCTCTCATTTCCAATTTTTCAGATGAAGAGATATTCTTGATCACAATAACACAACCATGGAAACTATAATTTGATGGCTCGTACACTAGGCATGGCTCAGGGGTAGGCATTCTATTTATCACACCTCAAGATGATAGCATCCCGAAGTCTTACAAGCTCACATTTCCATGCACCAACAACATAGTAGAGTATGAGGCCTTGATCATAGGACTCAGGTTAGCCGTACAATGGAAATTACAAGAACTACAAGTATATGGCGACTCACAACTGGTCATTTGACAAGCAACAGATGAATATCAAACCAAGGATGATAAACTCATGCCATATAAGCAAATGGTGGACAAACTAAAGACATCATTTATTACTCTCACTTTTGAGCAGATACCAAGAGATCAAAATCAAGCTGCTGACGCTATGGCTACCATTGCATCTCTCCTAGATCTTCCATAGAATTCAACACGCTACGAGTTCTTGGTCGAACAGCTTTGGATTCCTACTTATGATATCCCTGAATTCAAAATGATATGTCGCCTTGTCAGTTTTGAATCCCCATGGTACGGTGAATTCTACACCTATCTCCACGATCACACCCTTCCTCCCAACCAATCGAATAACCAATGTAAAACCTTCATTCACCAAACTGCTCGATATACCATTATTGCCGAAACCCTATATCAATGCGGTCTTGATGGTACTCTCCTTCGATGTCTGGAACAAGGTGAGATAACAAAGCCTTTGGAAGAAGTCCATGAAGGAATTTCTGGGACTCACTCAAGTGGTCCGTCACTAGCCAAGAAACTCCTGTGCAATGGATACTATTGGCCATCTATGGAAAAGGATTCCTACTACTTTGTCAGAAAATGCAAGAAATGTCAAGTTCACGGTGACCTGATACATGCACCAGCCTAGGAACTGCAACCAATCATGACACCATGGCCTTTCTATCAATGGGGCCTTGACCTTGTGGGTAAAATCCATCCATCTTCATCCAATGGCCATAAATTCATTATTACCGCCACCAAATATTTCACAAAGTGGATCGAAGCTATTCCACTTACCCAAGTCACCGGCAAGTAGATTGCCTCATTCATCCTCAACTACATCATCTGCTGGTATGGTGTGCCCATGTCCATCATCACAGATAACGGTCTTCCTTTCAAAAATCAGGATGTCCGTGAACTTTGTGAGAAATTTCATATCCAACACCGTTTTTCTACTCCCTATTACCCACAAGGCAATGGTCAGGCCGAAGCATCCAATAAAAACATATTGAGGATCCTAAAGAAGACAGTCAATGATGTCGGTTATGATTGGCATGTTCAACTAAATCCAATGCTATGGGCATATCGAACTAGCATTCAAACCCCTATAGGTGCAACTCCTTATTCATTGGTCTATGGTGCAAAAGCTATCTTACCTATTGAGGTCGAAATACCATCATTACGGGTTTCCTTGCACAATCTCATCGATGACGAAGCCTACAGAGCATCCCATCTTTAGGACTTAGAGTTACTTGATGAGAAATGACAAGCTGCATACAATCACCTCAAAGCCTATCAGCAGCGCATGAGTAGAAGTTACAATCACCGAGTTAGATCTCGTACATTTGAGGTAGGTGATCTTGTTCTCCGAGAGAATCCTCGCAACCAACCAAACAGAGAACATCAGGGCAAGTTTGAATCAAACTGGCTAGGCCCATATGTTGTCACTGCTGTCTTCAGGTCCGAGGCATATCAGTTGGCTACATCAGAAGGAGAACTGTTCGCAGATCCAATCAATAGCATGCACCTCAAACGGTTTTATACCTAAGCTATACAAAGCATCAAGCTCCCCTGCATACCAGAAAATACCAAAAACATTCAAAAAAATGTCCTGAAGAAATACAAAAAATATTCAAAAAAGAAAAAAAAAATCATGCATCCAAATGGTAAACAACCACTCCGGTGGCACCTTCGGTAAGTGCGATGGTGAAAACCTGGCAAACAAGTGCCACTCGTAAAGACACTGGCTCCAGTATCTTTCAGGCTCGTTACGATCACATTCATCCACACATCCATCCATCCAAACCATGGCTTGTTATTTGATCTACAATAAAGAGATAGTACTTCATGTGTCTTGCATCCCACTCTATCATAGTCATGTCTACACTTGGGGGCAATACCCTTAAAATCTAGATGATGGAAGTGGATTCTACATTACTGGTGATTCATTGGCAAAAACATTAAAAAATGTCTCACAAAATCCAAAAACATTCAAAATTGTTCCACAAAATCCAAAAACATTGAAAAACCATCGAAAATCCAACAAAAACATGGCAACACCTTGTACATACTCATCCGCGCAGATACAAAACAAAACATTAACATAATACTCACATGATGACCATTTATCAATCAAACCACACAATCAACATCAACACTCAAAAACTATCTTCAACAAGGATGCATCCTTCCTTACCAAAACAAAGACAAAAGTGATGTTTTCTTTGACAAGAAAATTATGTTAAGCTATCAAATACTTGGTTGATTTGTGAGTACAATCATTCATTTATCTGTATTGGGATCTTTCAGCATTATTTTGTATTGGTTGCGCATTATTTCTGATGAAGTTCTGGGGCATGTACTAATGGTGTCTACGTGGGAAGTTCACCAAGCTATGTGATCTTATACAAAATGCAGTCACAGATCATTACGGCTTGCTGACTATAGCGTATACTTTGACCATATGGGCATGAACTATTACCAAGGATCCTTATTCTTTATTCTTTATGTATATACTATTTGTTTGCAAGTACATTGCTTCTTCCTTTGGTTCCTCCTACCTCATCCAATTTGGATAAAGGTTTTTATCTCTTAGTACGGTATGCACTTGTCTCAGGATATGATCAGCCTAAGATCAAGGAGGACGATCCAAGTCATGCATGAACGAAGATAATCCTTGTCTGTTCTGCAAGCAATACTCTAGTCGACTTGACCCTTATATCAAGTCGTTTGTATTAACTTGCTATATAAAATCCATGTAAGGAATACTCAGGTCATCTTGAATCATTATGTCAAGATGCTTGTATTCTCTTCCAACATTTTTAAAGCTCAATGATGAAAATAGAGCACTATGGATCATCATTCCATCTCATCTGTTTATATCTTGCATTCCATTGCATATCACCCATCCATTCATTCATTCATATGTAGGCTTTATATGCAAAAGTGACCATTAAAGCTGGTCTTGGATACAATCACGACCGAGTACTCTGATACATCATCAATGCATCATGCAAAGTCTCAAAAACCTTGCATTCCTCATGATCATATCATCATCACATTTAGTTGCATCTTGCATTAAGTACATTCATGTCATTTTTAACTTAACATTGCATATAGTTCATTTTGGACATTAGTTTTCATTAATCATTTGCATCATTGCATCAATCATAAATAATTAGATTCATTCGTAAGATCAAATTGTCTTTGATTGTTTTAAATCATTTACTAGGCATTCATTTAGTGTCAGTTATCCATCATCATTTCATCATCCTTTATCATTTATTATTGCATCCATTCATTAGTGAAAAAGTGCATTCATTTATCCATTTATTAAAGTATCTTATTAGGCTCATTTTAGGATTCATTTCACATTACATTCATTATCCTTTTTAATTGCATTAAGGTGCAGTTATTAAAACCATAAGTTATAGTACCATCACATCATCATTTTTACTTAAATCATATTTAAGCATTTAGAATCATAAAAAACATTTGTTTCCAAAACATTTGTTCATACCATTTTATATATATCCATTATACATATGCATTCATTTAAAAATATAAACATTTGTACTTTACATTTTGTTTATCCATATTACATTCATCCAAAAAAACATCTAGATGCATATCCATACATAAAATCATTCATTCAACCATTGCATTAACATCATCACATAAATTATCATTGCATAGGAAACACCAAAAACTTGTTCATAAATCATCATAAGCATACATCATCATCATGGCATTACAGACATAAGACATTACATCAAAAATCAAACAAATCATACATATATAAACCTGCATTCATATGTCAGTATCCTACATCATAAATCATCATAAATACACATGCATATAAGAAACATCTCATCAAATGCATACATATACACATATCCATCTAAGCAATAACTCATCATCTTGCATAAACATCCATATAAATCAACTGCATATCATCAAAATATGGATCTCCTCATATATATCATCTCATATATTAGAGTACAATGAAGTCTACACAAATTGGCTACCAAGAGCCATCCAAGATACAATCCAACAAATAAACAATGGTACAATACATATATGCATGCAAAAATGCTCTCTCAAATGCCACTCTGGCCAAATGTTGTACCACCACCACCACCTGCTCCCCCACTAGTGCCTGCACCACCTGATCCATCTCTCTGTGGAGGCCTCATCGAACCCCCACTCCCTCCTGCATCCCTTGATCTCTCCCTCTGTAGAGGACCCATCACACCCCCACTACTCTGCACCCTCTGTGATTGCTCTGATCTGGCTTGCCGCATCTGAGAATAGCTAAGAGCTCCCTGACTAACTGGCACCACCTACTCATATAAACCCCGCCAGTAGTCTATCTCTGCCTGTGCTCATCGCATCTCCCTCATCACCTCCCCTGTAGGCCCCTGTGCTCCTACTCTAACCCGGACTCTCTCCTGCAGCTCTGCCAATCTCTCCACTGCACTATCCCTCTCCCGCAGCACCACCACTAGCTCTGATTCCCGTGCAAATAGCTGCACATCCCTAGCTACCACCTCTGCCTCCAAATCCTCTATCTAGGTCTGCAAACGTACTATCATGTGATCTCATAGATCTCCACTGGCTCCCTCCCCAGTATCCATAGCCACCTCACCTATACCACCCTCTCCCGTAGCTCCATCCCCTCTGTCCATCGAGATCTCCCTCTCCATCCCCCTCCCACTCAGCCAAACTCCTCCATGTATCAATGGTCCCTATGATATCTGTAGAGGCAGTCCACCTCTCCCTCTCCGCTGACTCCGCATCCCCAACCCACCACCTCCTCCACCTCCTCCTCCTCCTCCTCCTCCTCCATCTCCTCCACCTGCCCTCCGTCCTCGACCTCCTTCCCTCCTCCGTCTCCGTCCCCTCTCATCCTCAAAATCTGGGATCGGCTCTACTGGATCATATATTCGTAAGATCGGGTGCACTACCTAGTACTGCGTATACTCATCTGTAACCCCTGCATCCACGACCCTCGGTCGTATGTCCCACGGTCTCGCCTGCAGTGTCTGGAACTCTGCCAGTGCCTGATCATACGGTAGCACTGGCCCCCATGCGTATCTCTTCCGAATAACCTGAGCATACTCTCCTAATCCATTAGGCAATCCCTACTGCCATCCAAACTGTTTCAGTACTCTCCCGAGAACCTGTCTCTCCACATGGTACGAGGTCCTCCCAATGAGGAATCGGGTCATAAAAATATACGGCAGTGCCTCTGTATCATCATCCCATGGCTCACACTCCAAGTATGGCCACCATATAACTGTATCCAGATCATCTAATGCTCGCTGCCACCACTCTAACTTCCCCATGTGGGGCTGACTCATCATGCCGCTATACATGAACATATACGGCTGGTCTATTGCATGGAATCTCAAACTCACCGGTCGAGTCACTGGTAGGTGCTCCCAAGCCCAAATATGCAACAGTGTCATGCCCACTGCTAAGGAACCCCTCTCCCGGTAAACCACCTCATGGAGCTCCTGGTACAGGTGTGCCAGCACGCACGGCCCCCATGCAAATTGAGTCCCCTCAGTAACCATCATCTCAATCACCTGCCCCCACCCCATGGCCAAACCATGTGATCACCTGTTTAGACAAAGAAGTCCTCCCATGATATCTAATAAGACTGCTAGAAGAGGCTCGTATAACCCCGCTATCTCCTCCCAAGCAATGGAGCCATCATCAATGAAAACATCCTCATCAAAAATCCTCTGAACTGCAAGAGTCCCTCATGATCTGTCGTATGTGACCAGCTCCCCCCGAATCAAAATCCGCATGATGTGCCACACATCCTCTATGGTCACTGTCATCTCCCCTTGTGTCAGATGGAAGGTGCACGTCTCGCTGTGCCACCGCTCTACTAATACTGTGATCAATCCGTGATTCATATGAATCACGGGCATGTGCATCACCTCATATAGTCCAATCATGACAATGCAATCAATCTCCACCTATGTCAATCGATCTCGCAACCCCTGTGTCGCAGGATGTCGCTCGCGTAATTGCAACACGCCTAGCTCCTCCTGCACATGGACATTCATCAATCATCATCAGTTGTTTTGTTTTCAAACTTTCTTAAGTTTAAACCTAGACTATCAACAGATACTTTGATCAAGTATCTTCGGGTCTCAACAGGTAATCAATCATGGCCACCTAGACTTCAACAAGCATTTATCCTACAAATGACCTAAGTCTCATCAGGCTGCTATGGTTCAAAACAACTCTCACTTCACATCGCCATCCATCCATCATTGGCATCGAGAGATTTTCTTCATCCAAACTGGGGCATCTCTTTATCCTAAAGCAAAAGCACTATTTTACCAGCAAAAGCGCTAGTTTCCCAACAATAGCGCTACAACCCTAACACAAGCGTTCAATCAACTATCCAATAGCGCTCAAACTACAAATGCGCTAAAACAACTACACAATAGCACTAATCAAGATCAATAGCACTCAAACAAGCCCTCAATAGCGCTTATTCATCAATAGCGCCTAAACTTACATGCAATAGCGCTAAAACATTTCAAAAGCGCTCCAACAAAGAGGCAATAGCGCCATTGCGGCACCATAGCGCTAGTTCATGAAGCAAAAGCACCAAAACCATAGTTCCAGCGCTCTTGCTCCAACTCGACTTGGACTCAGCTAAAAACGTGTCAAAAATGCATAAAAATTAAAATTTCAAATTTGCGTACTGTTGGTCCGTAGTCGTCTGGACGTTGGAATCGTCAGATTCGCTCAAATCTGTGCTCTACAATCGGTATCGGCATCCAGACTGCTCCTCGCTCCTCCAAAAGGTCACTATCAGAGCTCTAGTTTCACACTGGTCGTGGTCACAAATGATCCTATTTTCATCCCTTTCACCCCATTTATACCCTTCGCCATCATCGTAACTTCCCCCAGCTCACCGCCGTGGTCCCCGTGAACTTCTCGAGCCCCCCCATTTCTCCATTTTTCCCCCGTTTTCTTCTATTTTTCACCCGTATGGCTAACTTCTTCTCTTCTAACACCCTGCCAATTTTCATTCTTTTTCGAGACATCACCCGATTTTTCAAAAAATTTCGGCCCATCTCTCGAGGGGGCATACCACCCATTAAAATTACATTTTATGGGGCATTTCTTCACACCAGTTTTTCTTTCTTTGAAACGACGCGATAAAACTGCACCATCTCAAAGAGGGGCAAATGTAGTCACACAAATCTGTCCAGCTTAATTAAATAAATATTCGCTATTTATTTGATTAAAAATACACTAGCCATCAATTAATTAAATTAACATTTAATTAATTCATCTCCAAACATTCTTCTATTAATTAAATAAATTATTCAATTTATTTTAATTAATTCATTAAATCAAATTACAATCAATTAAATAAATAAAATCTATTTATTTAATTAGAATCTCCTTTTCCTCTTTTAAATAAATTAAATAAAACATTTATTTAAATCATTATCCCCACCCACTTGCATTTTCCTACAAATGCAACTTGCACACATTTATTGAAATAAATGAATTTTTATTTTAATAAAATCCTATTTTCCCTCACCCACCAAATCCACTTGCAAAATCTAATCCCCTTCTAGATTCTTCTAACCCCTTCATAATTAGCCTAATCCATCCCCTAATTATTGTCACATTCCTAAGTAAAATGAAGTCACTTCTCAAAGACTCAAAAAGTCTTTGAAATGCATTTAATGCTTTGTGTGTTCAACAAATTAACCCCCAAAGTCTTCCAAGACCACTAATGGCTCTTACATGACCATTTATGGCTCTTACATAACCATTTATGGTTATTTCAAACTTGTCCCCCCAAACATTTATTGTTTTTGACCATATTCATCCATTTCACATTTGCACAAGAGTTTATCCATTGGATAAAAGCTTTATTCTTTGAATAAAGAGTTTATTCATTCAACCAACCTTGACTTATATTCCCAAGGTCATATCAAGCATTTAATGCTTATTCCCTCCCCTCTCAACCTATCTCACATTGACACTTGTCATCCTGGGATTGGGTTGAAAGCCCTCACATGGATTTGAAATCATTCAATCCTGACCCTTGTTGAGATTACTCAATCTCAACCATCCATTGCTCCATTTTTCTTATAAATAGAGCCCATTTCTTCATTATCCAAATCCTGAAAACTTGTATGCATTTAACCTACAGGCATTTTAGAGAGCATTTAGCATAGCAAACTCTTATATTGTTATTTTGGTTAAAATAAATCATTTTAGTATCAATAGCTTAAATATTAACTTCTTTATTTACATTTAGAGCAATATTTCAATCTCAATCCTCCATCAGCATCCATAGTACAAAAAGCTACTGAGAGCTACACTATTTTGGAACTTGGAGAACAGAGGAACAAGGGAGAAGGAGCTAAGAACATGCTAAGAGGCATTTGGAGATGCCTCATTATCTTTGTTTCATTAGTTAGATATATTAGCATGATTTTAGTGTCTCTCTTGATATGCCTGTTTAGATTAGTTTTTGATTGACTGACACTAACGATTTTCTGGTTTCTTGTGTTGTTTATCTTAAACCAACCTTGTCCATTTTGCAAGGCATCAATTATAAATCATTGTGAGGGAATTATTTAATAAAAAATGGGTAAATAATATTATTTACCTACTGTCTAATTTTGAGAAAATATTTGTATTTCCCAATTAATTGTCATATCTCTACTAAGTAATTAAATTTGATTTATTTCTACCTACCTTTAGTTTTTATTGGTCGGCTTGATTGGGTAGGTAAAAATACATATTTATATTATGCCTTTTTTGAATTTTGTAAAGGTAAGTATGATATATGGTTTTGGAATTTTTCTGTTGGTCGAGAAACTATAGTCTTAAATTTAATTTTTCTGTTGGTCGAGAAACTATAGTCTTAAATTTAATTTTTCTATTTATTTTGGCTTCCTGGTTTGTGCACAGGTTAATCATCTAGAAAATCTTTGCAAGAAGAATTTGGAATTGGATTTGGAATTTGGATTGTGATTTGGATTTTGGAAGGCTTGGCATTTTTCAGATTTCTTCTTCAATTTTGGTTTTGCGAATTTCAGGTTGGTGGCTCTTTTGCATTTTCTTTCCAGAAAAGTTTGTCTTCTCTGTGTCTGCAATTATTGAATTTTATTTGCTCTTGGAGTTTGATTTGATTGTGGAAATGATCTTCAATAGTGAATTTTAGTTGTTGTGCAAGTTTGGAATGGGGGAAATGTAGATTTGGCTTTCTAGGTTCCTTGTGAATTATTATGTTTTCACTATGACTGTTCTGTGGAAGTGTGGATCTTTCCTTTCACTTTTCTTACATGTTTATGGACCTTGTCTATCTTGTTTGAGCTCCTTATTGTTATTGGTTATCTTCCTCTCTCTCTCTCCCTTGTGGCTTTGGCTCCCATTTCTCAGTTTTTGCTCAGTGGGAGAGAGATTTTCTTCTATATCATTTTACCAGAAAGAATGAGATCAATATGTTGATGGTATATAATGATATTTTGATTTTTTGTACCTCCTGTGTTTTGTATGAGGGTCATTTTTTACCCCTGAGTCTTCGAGAGATCCCTCCTAAGACATATGCCTTTGTAATGAATTGATCTTTGTACTTTTACCAGAAATGCCATGGGAACACCCAGAAACACCATGCAAACTACCAGAATGCCACCCTACATACCACGAACGCCATCATACATGTCAAAAACGTCATTGTTTGTACCATATGCTCTGTCAAACTAACTAGGAGAGCTAAGGTCCTAATTCGCATATTCAACCATATTGACCAGAAACGCCACCCTAGAGACTAAAAACACCATCATAATGACTAGGAATGCCACCATACATTCCATAAGCGTTACCATGCCTTACAAGATTGCTACTCTAAGTTTTAGGAACGCTGAGTTGTCCCGGGGGTCTTCAGAAGTCAGTTTTTAGCTTGTTTGAGTGCATCTTTGGTCTGTGTGAGTACTCCAGAGGCTTGTGTAGTATGTATTGATATTTTCAGAGTTTACTATGATTTTGTTTTTATCTCTTATGGTGTTTCATGATCTCTGGTAAGAAGGTTCATGCCTTACCGATGATGTGATTCCTATGCGATTTGACGCTCTAGCGAGAGGGAGAATGCCTCGCTATTGAGGGATTGATTTTACGACTCTAGTGGGATGTGTTATGCCTAACTATTGATGATTTTATGTTATTTGTACCTCTTTTATGATTTGCATCCATGTTTAGCTTATGTTGATGTTGCATTTGTGAAGGTCTCCTTCCTTGAGTTGACCCTTGAGTTCTTCTTGCTCAATTTGTATTCAGTTGTTGTTGTGGCTATTGTACCTTCTTGAGATTTCATGATGGTGTTATTTTTTTCATTTGATTTGTATCTTTACCCTATTGCCTTGGTTCATGGATGGGGGAGTGGGCTCTTGCATGTGTTGGTTCTAGGTTGTGAGTACTAGACCTCTAGGGTGGGGGTCTAAACCTAGGATACCATTGTTGGCATTATAACAGACAAGTAGAGATTGTTGGCATTTCAATAAGGACATTGAGAAGGTTGTTGATGATTATGGATATAACTGATTAAGGATGATTACTATCTTAATATTATTTTGTCATTCATGTCAAGAAATTAATTTTCTAATTCAGTATGATGTTGCCATATCTTGAGAAGTATGATTTGATGAGTATAAAGATGTCGGTAAAAGACACAGAAATAATATGATGAATAAAGGGAGAAATAAGTTATTCAATGGGAAACTATTACCGAGTTAGACAATGATGAGATCATGATGTTTAGATTGTTTTGATATCATACATATGTTATTGATTGTAAGGTTAATACTATACTATGTTACCAAGCAAAGAACCTAGTTGGTAGACCCTAAGGTTATCACTATCGGTTAATGAAGGCAAAATGTCTACCGAGTGAAGTTTAGTATTTACCAAGTTGCAACCGAGTAATAACAGAATGCATTGAATGAATAAAAGTATTATTTAATGAAGGAAGCTAATGAGCTGGCTATGATTAAATGATTGGTATACCGTGAATGAAGTTTGTTAAAGAATCTATGGCAAAGGAAAATCAGCAGGAAGATCTATAGCTCAGATGGAACCACAATACCCTAACACAAGTTCCAAGAAATGTATGCAAGTTCCAAGGCGGGGTAACACATTTTCAGATCGGCGAATACATTGAACCTGGACAAAGTTTGAAGATTTGATGGCTATGATTGATCATGGGAAATGTGATCAAGGAGATTAAGCGGTTAGCTATTGTTTATAAATAAGGAACTGTTGATAAACAATGGATGTAGGCAAGTGTGTGCACAGGGATGCTACATAGTGATTACCGAGCACTAAAACTTGAAGACCTATTTTGAATAACATAGTATAGAGCCCAGCAGATGGACAAGATTAGTTCTATGTCTATATTGTATTGAGCAAATAAGAAACTGCTTTAGCATTTTAGATGTGAAGTTGCAAAGGATTTTTATTACTGTTATTTTGTGAAGTGACAGAAAATCTCTTAACCAAGTGGACTTAATAGTCTTATTTGTAAAACCCTCTAGCAAGGTGACATTCTGATGAGTGTTTTGAAATCCTTTAACAAGGTCACTTCTAACAAGGTGAAGATCCTAACAGATCTGAGGGAAATCCTTTAACCGAGTCACATCTAGCAATGTGTTTGTAATCTTTAACAGGATTTTCTTTTAACCGATCATACTCTAGAAGAGTATATTTCTTAGTGGGTCCAAAATCCCACAGTGGTTTTTCCCTATTTGGGTTTCCACGTTAAATCTGTTGTTATGAGTGTTATGATGTTTATATGCTTTTGAGTTTGCATGTTTAGCAGTTTTGGATATATTACTGAAATATATGTTACCGAGGTTGAATCTGATGTTTTTATGGAAGATTAAGTTTGTATGATTCACCCCCCCCCCCTCTCATCTTATTAACTTGGCATATGTACTTACATTAAGTATTAGAACTATCAATTGGTATCAGAGCTTTGGACTCTGGAAGAAAAAGTTTAAAGGTACTTGAGGCAAAGATCCAAAGATGTATAAGAGGGATGCACCAAAGCTGAACAAGTCAAGTTTCTCTACATGGCAGAAAAGGATGAAGATGCACCTATTAGGAGTTGGAGAATATGTTTTATATTATCTAGAGAATGATTTCATCACACCGAGCACCTATCCATTGACAATGGAAGAGATAAAGGCAAAGCAAGAACATATCCAAGCAATGATTGAAATAACATCTGTATTGACCGACTCAGAGTTTAATGATCTAGAAGGTTGCAATGATGCAAAGGCTATGTGGGACAAGCTCATATTAGTGTATGGAGGAGATGAACATGTTCAAAGAGAAAAAGTGGACAGTCTAAGAGAGCAACTTGAATCTATGAGGATGAATGAAGGTGAGAACATAACCTAGTACAGTACAAGACTAAAGGAGATTGTCAATCAAATCAAAGGAGCAGGTGGAACCATTGAAGAAAAGGACATAACAAGTAAGTTGTTAAGAACCCTTCTACCAGCTTGTGCAATCCGAGTCTCTACAATCAACGAATTAAGATCTGTACCAAATATGCTAGTTTCTTTAGATGCTACTATTGGTAAGCTACATGCATTTGAGTTAAGTAATTTTGATAACAGTGGGTCTTCGGTAAATAAAGTTGAATCTACATTTAGTTCTTTTTATCTTGATGAATCTAATGATTACAATGAAAGAAAGTATAAGTACTCTAAAGGAGATCATAGTGGAGCAAGTGAAAGATTTCACAAGAACATGGAGGAAGTACACAAACTGTATGAGGAAATCAGAAAGCAAGAAGAGTTTGAAGCACTATTAGCTAGAAGGTTACCGAGAGGCAAAGGTAAGTATAAAGGAAAACTACCTTTGAAATGTTTCAATTGTGATAAGATAGGACATATGGCTTCTAACTGTCCTAACAAAGATTCTACTGAAAAGAGAGATTACCGAGATGACAGACAGAAAGATAATCATTACAGAGGACACTGAGACTTCAGAAGAAGAAAGACATGCTTAATAGCCGATGATGAATCCAATGATGATAAATCAGATAAAATTGATACAGAGGAAGTAGTTTATGTGGCTATCAAAGATGGATTAGATGAAGAAAGGTATGAAGAAAAAGCCCTAATATCTCACATAAATACTAATGACTCTTGGATCATAGATAGTGGATGCTCACATCACATGACAGGTGATAAACACAAGTTTGTTATGTTAGAAGACTATGATGGAGGCTATGTAAGATTTGGTAATGATGCACCATGTCCAGTAAAAGGTAAAGGATCCATAACACTTCTTGACAATGCAAAGTGCAATGATGTTTATTGGGTTGAAGGTTTGAAATACAATTTGTTGAGTGTAGCACAGCTAAACAATATAGGATACTGAATAGAATTTTAGAAAGGAATTGTCAAAGTTTATGACAAGCATGGAAAGTTAGATGCTACCAGGACACAAACAAAAGGTAATACATTTCACCTTCACTCAACTCGGAATAAATGTCTATATGCAAAGATAGATGATACCTGGTTATGGCATAAAAGGTTTTGTCATGTAAATTTTGATAATCTTATCAAAATAAGCAAGAAGCACCGAGTAAGAGGTCTATAGAGTCTTGAAAAACCTGAGAATGCTATGTGTCGAGGATGCCAGATGGGCAAAATGACAAGATCAAGCTTTACAAGTAAGTCTTACACTTCTAAGGGAATTTTAGATCTTGTGCACACTGATCTTTGTGCTCTTATGAAAGTTCAAAGTTATTATGATGATAAATATTTCATATTATTTGTGGATGATTACTCAAAGATGATGTCGGTTATCTTTTTAAAAGAAAAATCAGAAGTTTTTCAAATGTTTAAATGGTACAAGGCAAGAGTTGAAAATGAAACAAGAAGACAACTGAAATGTCTTCGATCAAATAGAGGAGGAGAGTTCATATCTAATGAGTTCAACTTATTCTGCAATGATCATGGTATTAAAAGACAAGTTCCTACACCGAGAACTCCACAGCAAAATGGAATAGCTGAGAGAAGAAACGGATCTATTGTAGATTGTGCCAGAACCCTGATGATTGAAAAGAAAGTGCCACAAACATTTTGGAGAGAAGCAATAAGCACAGCAGTTTACACCCTGAACCGAGTACAACTGAAAAAAGGAACTTTGAAGACACCATATGAAATCTGGTATGACAAGAAACCTAATGTAAGTTATTTTAAAATCTTTGGAAGTAGATGCTATGTACACAAAGATGATAGAAATGGCAAGTTTGATCAGAAAAGTGAAGAAGGATTATTTCTTGGTTATTCTTCTAGAAGTAAAGCATTTAAATGTCTGATCAAATCATCTAACAAAATGGTAGAAAGTGCAAATGTGAAAATTGATGAATTTGCAGAAAGAAATGATGAAGGAAGCTCCAAAGAACCAGAAGATTATGATGAATTTGTCTATCTTCAACTGACAAGTCTTACAGAGAGAACTATTGAAGAAAATGAAGAGAATAGCCAGTTACCGAGTGATGAAGAAGATCATACAGAGCCTACTGAGCCTGTATTAGCCAAGTATGTCAGAAGACATCATGCATCAAGTCAGATTATAGGAGATAAGGATGATCCAGTGATGACAAGGAACAAACTGAGACAGAATACATGTCTGATATCTGAATTTGAATCGAGAATAGTGAAAGAGACATTTAACAACGAAGATTGGATAAATGCTATGACAGAAGAGATTGATCAAATCAAGAAGAATAACACATGGACACTAATCCCAAGACCGAAGGACAAAAATGTAATCGGTACAAAGTGGATTTTCATAAACAAGTTGAATGAAAAAGGAGAGGTCATTCGCAATAAAGCTAGACTAGTTTCCAAAGGTTATGTTCAAGAAGAAGGAATTGATTATGGTGAAACTTTTGCACCTGTCGCTAGACTTGAAGGAGTAAGAACATTGTTGGCATATGCTGCTTACAAGAATTTCAAGGTATATCAAATGGATGTCAAATCTGCATTTCTGAATGGTATATTAGAAGAAGAAGTTTTTATTGAACAACCTAAAGAATTTGTTGAAAACAAGAATGAAGATTAGGTATGTAAATTGAACAAAGCTTTATATGGTTTGAAACAAGCACCTAGAGCATGGTATGAAAGATTGCACTCTTATTTAATCAAGATTGGTTTTATAAGAACAAGTGAAAACATCAATATGTACATGAAGAATGATGAAAATGGAATACTGATCTCAGCCATATTTGTTGATGATATTATCTTTTGTGGAAATGACTCTCTATGTAAGAACTTTGGAAATGAAATGAGCAAAGAATTTGAGATGTCATTAATCGGTGAGATAAAGTATTTTATAGGTTTACAGATACTGCAAATGAAAAATGAGATTTTCATTACTCAATCCAAATACGTAAAGAAAATCTTGAAGAAATTTGGAATGGAGGATTCAAAACTAGTAAGTACTCCTATGACTACCAACTGCAAATTATCAAAGAATGATGAATCTGCATCTGTTGATGAGACACTTTACCGATCCATGATTGGAAAGTTACAATATGTTGTTCACAGCAGACCAGACATAGCACATGCAGTAGGTATAGTTGCAAGATTCTCTGCAGATCCTAAGGAAACACACATGACAGCAATCAAGAGAATTTTTAGATACTTGAAAGGCACTGAGGATTATGGCTTAGTATATCAGAAAGGAAATGACTTTGATTTAAAAGTTTATACTGATGTTGATTGGGCAGGCAACATTGATGACAGGAAAAGCACAAATGGAGGAGCTTTCTTTTTAGGAGAAAGACTAGTGAGTTGGCTTAGCAAGAAACAAGGATGTGTTTCACAGTCAACAGCAGAAGCTAAATACGTTGTTGCAGCATTGAATTGTACCAACATAGCATGGATCAAACAACTGTTGGAGGGTATAAATGAGAAAGTTATCAAGCCAATAACTATATTTTGTGACAATACTAGTGCCATTAACATTTCAAAGAATCATGTTATGCACTCTAAGACAAAGCACATCTCTATCAAATATCATTATCTTAGAGAAGAAGCTCAAGAGAAGAAAGTGGTGTTGGCGTATGTTAGTACAAAGGAACAAATAGCATATAGCATCACCAAGCCACTGCCAAGGGACAGTTTTGAGTATCTCGGAAGTAAGTTAGGGGTCCTACCCCTATCTTCTACTCACTAACTGAGTTCGGTGAAGGCATTGATTTGATGACTCTACAGAATATCTTTAGGAGTTGATGCTGATTTACACACTTTAGGAGGTTATCTAAAGGTGTGCAGGAAACAAATACAAGGAACAGGAATTAAAGACAAAATGCTCTGACTGAGACTAAGTTGATACATAACAGTAGGAATTCACTTCATATAGGAAGAAATTATGTTGTAGTTCTTCACTTTTTGGCATTGTTGTTAAAGAGGGAGAAGACTGAAGAAAAGAAAGACTGAAGAGAAAAGAAGAGAAGACTAATGTATGGAGGAGAATTCTGGTGACAGAAGGAGAGCATTTCAGCATTTCAGAATCTCACAGCAATCCGAATCAATTAGGTCAAATCAATTGGTTTTGCCATCAATGCCAAAGGAGGAGATTGTTGGCATTATAACATACAACTAGAGATTGTTGGCATTTCAATAAGGATATTGAGAAGGTTGTTGATGATTATGGATATAACTAATTAAGGATGATTACTATCTTAATATTATTTTGTCATTCATGTCAAGAAATTGATTTTCTAATTCAGTATGATGTTGCCATATCTTGAGAAGTATGATTTGATGAGTATAAAGATGTCAGTAAAAGACACAGAAAGAATATGATGAATAAGGGGAGAAATAAGGTATTCAATGGGCAACTATTACCAAGTTAGACAATGATGAGATCATGATGTTTAGATTGTTTTGATATCATACATATGTTATTGATTGTAAGGTTAATACTATACTATGTTACAAAACAAAGAACCTAGTCGGTAAACCCTAAGGAACCTAGTCAGGAAACCCTAAGGTTATTGCTATCGATTAATGAAAGCAAAATGTCTACTGAGTGAAGTTTAGTATTTATCAAGTTGCAACCGAGTAATAACAAAATGCATTGAATGAATGAAAACATTATTTAATGAAGGAAGCTGATGAGCTGGCTATGATTAAATGATTGGTATGTCGTGAATGAAGTTTGTTAAAGAATCTATGGCAAAGGAAAATTGGTAGGAAGATCTACAGCTCAGATGGAACTGCAACACCCTAGCACAAGTTCCAAGAAATGTATGCAAGTTCCAAGGCGGGGTAACACATTTTTAGATCGGTGAATACATTGAACCTGGACAAAGTTTGAAGATCTGATGGCTATGATTGATCATGGGAAATGTGATCAAGGAGATTAAGCGGTTAGCTATTGTTTATAAATAAGGAACTATTGATAAACAATGGATGCGAGCAAGTGTATGCACAGGGATGCTACATAGTGATTACCGAGCACTAAAGCTTGAAGACCTGTTTTGAATAACAGAGTATAGAGCCTAGCAGATGGACAAGATTAGTTCTATGTCTATATTGTATTGAGCAAATAAGAATCTGCTTTAGCATTTTAGATGTGAAGTTGCAGATAGATTTTTATTACTGTTATTTTGTGAAGTGATAGAAAATCTCTTAACTGAGTGGACTTAACAGTCTTATTTGTAAAACCCTCTAGCAAGGTGACATTCTGATTGAGTGTTTTGAAATCCTTTAACAAGGTGACTTCTAACAAGGTGAAGATCCTAATAGATCTGAGGGAAATCCCTTAACCGGGTCACATCTAGCAATGTGTTTGTAATCTTTAACAGGATTTGCTTTTAATCGAGCATACTCTAAAAGAGTATATTTCTTAGTGGGTCCAAAATCCCACAGTGGTTTTTCCCTATTTTGGTTTCCAAGTTAAATCTGGTGTTATGAGTGTTATGATGTTTATATGCTCTTGAGTTTGCATGTTTAGCAATTTTGGATATATTACTGAAATATATGTTACTAAGGTTGAATCTGATGTTTTTATGGAAGATTAAGTTTGTATGATTCACCCCCCCCCCCCTCTCATCTTATTAGCTTGGCATCTATACTTACATTAAGTATCAGAACTATCAACCACATGAAGAGTTGATGGTATAATTGCAAGTGATAACATAATAATAATTTATTAGAGGGTTGGGTATTAGGAAAACATCTAATCAAAATAAATAATATGATATTGTATGCCCCAATTGGACGGACCTAGGGAGATATTTTTAGGATCCTAGATTGGGAAGACTATTAGAGCAGTATACCTAGTCTCCCTTGAGTTACTCCAAGGTAGAGATGGATACCGCATGAGGTTAGCATGTGATGACACTCAACCCTACATGTATCCATTGTCCATATGCCTTGTTTTATTGATTTTCCCTTTGGAGGATGATTGAATTGATTTAGCACTTCTTGTACTCTGGTATTGTATCCTTGTGTTGGGGTCTCGTGAAGTCATGTTGTATCCTTTGGTCAATAGGTGTCAGTTTAGGCCTCGAGTGTGAGTTGTAACCTTTGTCATCTCCTAGCATGGGGGTGGTTCCTTCATTGGTTCCACATGCTCGGGTGGTTGATTGCCTTCTTCCATTGTGATGATCACCTTGGTGTTGCGTGCATGGGTCGGATTCTTCATAAGATTGCACCTTGGAATGGGTTTTCTATGTTTGAGAAAAGAAGACATTGTATCATAATGAAATATGTATGTAAAAGAGAATATGTATTCTTGTATTGTACTATCATGTATTTGAGAAAGAAGTTGTAATAGGACTTGTTGTTAGAATAAGTATTGATCTATGGATAATTCATGTTTTAGTAGATGCTTGTAGGAGTTTAAAAGTAATCATGTAAATGGATTGGTTTATTTGTACTTGAGATGTATTACATTCATGAGATGGATAGTATTATGTTATTAAATGAATGATAGATAGATTAAATGGATAGCATTGATCTATACTTGAGTAACTAGGTGATCATGGATACTAAAGGTTAAATGATTTGTGTAATATTATGTGTTTGGGACTTTGTATAAGATAATAATGATGATTTGATTATGTAAGAGATTATGCATTCTCAGTGATAGGTTTCTATATATAAATGTAGAATGATATGTTGTAGAGGTTAGGAAGAATGATTCGATGTCTCTTTAATGTATAGAATGATGAATATGTAAAAAGTGCTTATGGAATCTATGTGATTGTGAAATGGATTAAACATGTGATTTTGTGTTGTGTGTGTGTGTGTGTATATATATATATATATATTCATGCTTTAAAAATTGATTTATGTCATGCCTTAGAATGATTGATAGAAAGAGTATAATAGTTGCATTGAAGCTTCACTTGAGTAGTTAGGAATTTGATATTCTTTATTAATAGATGCTATGATAGTATGTTTCTAGGTGGTGACGATAAGATACCCTAGGGAATAATTGTGTTGCAAGAGTATATTTGAAATATGATAATGCTATAAGGTTTATTCTGCTTGCGTAGAATGTCTTTACAATGTTTCTTTTGATGTTACATGTGTTATTACAATTGAATAATGTTGTATCAATGTATGTTAATGTTGGAATAATGTAATGGATGTTTTAAAAAAAAATATTTGTTAGTAGTTTTTAGTTTATTTCTCTAGGGTATTTTGGCAGGTATTACACACGGATTTCCTTTTTTATCGATTAAGTGTTAACATCATAGTTCATGTGTTCCCACCACATGTTGGCATGGTAAGTCTCTTCTATAGTATTCTCTTCTTTAGGTCACCGAGCCTTGCTTGAATGCCACTTGGCATCACCCTTTTTGATCCCGCAAGTTTTGTCCATAATTTGAAGGAAGGCAGTTTGGGAGACATGTGTCTGCTCCATGGGGTGTTTTGAGGTTGTAGCTAGCCCAAGGGTGAGACTCCCTATCTTGTTGTCACATGTCACTTTAAAGAAAATGTCATAAGCTCTACGTGCTCATGTAACAAAAAGTAGGATGCCACTTATCAGGCATGACCAATGTAATGAGTGGTTGCAAACCATTTTTTTGGGCACTGTTCCAAATATGTCTTTCACAAACTTCAACTTTTTGACCACCTTATACATAGCATTTCCATCAACTCTAACCTGCCACCAATCCTTGATTTTTTTTTCAAGGTCCGGGTGTTTGATCCACATTCTTTCAAATCTATAAGGGAAATACATCCTTCCCTACTTGGGATTGTTAGGTCCCAGAGACAACTGAGAGGGGGGGGTGAATCACTTGTCAACTAATTTCAAACCAAAAAACAACTTAACCAACTTAATGCTTAATACCGGTAAACCAGTTAAGTATGTCGGTAGACAATGTTAACAGTTAATAGCTATACCGGTAAAGAGTAATGCATGAAACATTAACACAAAGTCATCCACAACACATGACACCAATATTTGTACGTGGAAACCCTGTAAGGGGAAAAACCATGGTGGGAAACCTTACCCACAATCAGATGATACTACTGCAAATAGTAAGTGTACATAAATGGGGTCTGCACATGCAGAAAGGCCAACAGCCTAGAGCTCACTGCTCAATCACAAAATGGGAGTCACACTGACTACATTTGGATGGTTAAATCCAATAAGAATGTACTGCACAAAATAGCATCTTCATATGTTGGATTCAGTACTGGTGTAATGTTGATATGCTTTCACAAAAACCTAGCTTCACCTTCAAATGATGTCTTCGTGTATAGCTCTGCTTAATCTCGCATATACCTTCACACAATTCTTTTTTTCGCATTCCACATTCAATCTTACAACTAAGATCTTACATTTATACCATAACCTAAGACCAATTTTAGTAGGTCGGCTCTACAAGATATTACAATAAAAACATTTTACAAACATTATAATATTCGATGCAATAACCGATTGAACATGTCGGCTTAATGCATTTACAATAATAATTAATCATTTCCTTAGCGTGCCATGCTGATCTGGAAAAGATAAACCTATCGGTGTAACCCTAGGTAACCTTGGACCTATTTGCCGGTAAAAGAAAATATGCAAATATGAATATACCAATGAACAAAACTCCAGGACAAGATGTCCAAACGATGTCCTCGACATTACCAAGTGTCTTCCACATACTTCTGAGTGTCGATGATCATTATATCCTATCGGTGAACCATATACCAATAACTGTGCAATAGTTACTTGCTTGCCGGTGAATGTTGTTGGATCTCCAAAGTGCTAGTGTTTCAGTAGGTGTTGACATCAATGACAAAACCATAACAAAATACCAACAATCTCCCCCTTTGGCATTGATGGCAACACAAGATGGAAAAACCTTCAAAGTGCCAAAATAGAAATGCCAAATACCAATAACCAACAATCTCTAAAAAGATCATAACCAGAATACAGAGAGTAGTATTCTCTCCCAAACAACAATCTCTCCCCCTAGGAGCAACATGCGTTATCCAAAGTTTCCATACCAATCTCTCTAAATGATAATATGTTTTTCCATAGATATCTCTCCCCCTTTGACATCAAATGCCAAAGTTGCAATAATACCAAGTTCATATACAAAATACCAACTACTCCCCCTGAGAAGTAGCTTCCTCATCAAAGACAAGAGTAAAAGTTTGTCTTTTAATTATGTCGATTGATGACAACCATCAACTATCTAAGTATCTACCGGTGGTGGTATGACTCCAAGCTGATCTTTGAGATATTCAAAAGTCTCTTTAGGCAAAGGTTTTGTGAAAATATCTACAAGATGTTCTTTAGTGTTCACATAAACCAGTTTTATCTCCTTTTCTTCAACTTTTTCCCTTAGAAAATTCAATTTGATAGAAACATGTTTTGTTTTAGAATTTAGTACTGAATTCTTAGATATATCAATTACTGCAGTGTTATCACAGTATATGGTAATAGGTTTTTTGTATTTTACCTTTATGTCTTTCAACATTTGCTTAAGCCATAGTACCTGTGTACAGTTTGTTGTTGCTGCAACATATTCTGATTCTATTGTTGATAAAGATGTACAACTCTGTTTCTTACTCAACCAAGAAACTAATCTCTTTCCAAGAAAGAATGCTCCGTTGGTGGTTCTTTTTCTATCATCCACATCTCCTGCCCAATTTGCATCTGTGTATGCACATAATTCAAAGTTTTCATCTCTAGGATACCATAATCCAAGATTTATAGTGCCTTGTAAGTACCAGAAAATCCTTTTTACTATTGATTCATGATTTCCTCTAGGATTACTTTGAAATCTTGAAACATTAAATACTATATTCATAATATCAGGTCTGGTTTGTGTTAAATACAGTAAACCTCCTATCATAGATTTGTATCTAGTTGGATTAATAGGTGTAGATTCATCCCTTTGAGATAATTTTTCATTTGTAGTCATAGGTGTGCTTACTGGTTTAAAGTTCTCCATCCCGAATTTCTTTAGTAACTCTTTTAAGTATTTGGATTGACTCAAGAATATACCTTTGTTATTTTGTGCAATCTGCAATCCTAAAAAGAATTTTATTTCTCCAATCATAGACATTTCAAATTCTTGCTGCATTTTAGTAGAAAATTCCTTACATAAACCATCTTCTCCTCCAAAGATTATATCATCAACAAATACTTCTATAATCAAGATGTCATCATTAGTTATTTTGTAATATAAATTGTTGTCTACATTTCCTTTAGTAAAACCAATCTTTAAAAGATACTTATCCAATCTTGCATACCAAGCCCTTGGGGCTTGTTTCAGTCCATACAGAGCTTTCCTTAACCTACAAACCATATCATTGTCATCTATCAAAGAAAATCCATCAGGTTGTTCAATGTATACTTCCTCTTCAAGATCTCCATTCAAAAATGCACATTTAATATCCATTTCATAAACTTTGTAGTTCTTGTGTGCTACAAAAGCCAAGAATAATCTGACTGCCTCAATTCTAGCTACCGGTGCAAAGGTTTCATTGTAATCAACTCCTTCTTTTTGAGAATATCCCTTACATACTAGTCTTTCTTTATTTCTGACAACCTTACCATCTTCATTTATTTCTGAATACCCATTTGGTTCCAATTACATTTTTATCTTTAGGTCGGGGAACTAATGTCCAAGTGTTATTTTTCTCAATTTGTTCTAATTCTTCCTCCATAGCTTTAATCCAAAATTTATCTTCACATGCCTCATTAACAGATGATGGTTCTATTTGAGAAATAAGACACACCTCTTCATTTTCCAATCTTCCTCTTGTCATAACTCCTTTAAATTTATTTCCAATTATCTGATCTTCGGAATGATTCAATCTTACATACCGGGGTGTCTTTGTTTGTTGTTGTTCTTCAATAATTGTGGAATCCTCAGATGGTACCGGGGTAACTGGATCTTCATTTTGTACCGATGGATTTGGTGTAGGTTCATTTGTCACAATTTTTGTTTCCAGTTCAGAGTCTATATACCTTGAAGTTCCTCTGAATTGTTCATCAATTTTTACATTTGTACTCTCAACGATTTTCTACAATCTCTTGTTAAAACATCTATATGCCTTGCTCTTAGATGAATAACCAAGAAATATTCCTTCATCACTTCTAGGATCAAATTTGCCAATATACTCATCTCTTCTAATATAACATTTACTTCCAAAAATTCTAAAATATTTAAGAGTAGGAGTATTACCAAACCATAGTTTATGAGGGGTCTTACCAGTTTCACCTTTGATGTGAACTTTGTTGAATGTATAGACCACTATGTTGACTGCTTCTCTCCAGTACACATGTGGTAAATTTGCTTCTGATAACATACTTCTTGTTGCATCCAAGATAGTTCTGTTTTTCCTTTCAACAACTCCATTCTGTTGTGGTGTCTGAGGTGTTGATAGTTGTCTTTTGATTCCATTCACTTCACATAATGTATTAAAGTCCGTAGATGTGAATTATCCTCCTTGATCTAATCTTAAACATTTGACTTTCTTACCGGTTTCATTTTCAACCATTGCTTTTAATAGTTTGAACTTTCCAAGTGCTTCTGATTTTTCTCTGAGAAAAGTAACCCAACACATTCTAGAATAGTCATCAATGATTAGCATGAAATATATATCACCTTGTAAGCTTTTAGTTCTAGCTGGACCACATAAATCAGTGTGAATCAAATCAAGAGCATTATTGGATTTTTCTTGAATACTTTTGAAAGTAGCTCTAACTTGTTTTCCAAATTGACATTCCATACATATTGTATTCTGAGGTTTGACAATTTTAGGTAGATCCCTAACTGCCTTAGAAGCACTGATCTTTACCATGCAATCAAAGTTTACATGACAGAGTCTCTTATGCCATAACCAACTTTCATCTATATGTGCAATTAAGCATGTTTTTTCACTATTATTCAAATGAAAGATATTACCTCTAGTTTGATTATTGGTTGCAATTTCCAAACCATATCTATTCATGATTTTGCATTTTCCATTTTTAAATTGTAATTGAAATCCTTTCTCAACTAATTGACCAACACTTAAGAGATTATGCTTCAATCCTTCAACATAGTATACATTGTTAGTGTTATGCTTACCATCAAGAGATATTGTACCCTTACCTTTGATTGAACAGGCTTTATCATCACCAAATCTTACTAAACCTCCATTGTATTCTTGAAAGTTCAAGAATTTACCTTTGTCTCCTGTCATATGATGTGAGCATCCTGAGTCAATGATCCATTCATCCTTTACTTCAACTTTAGCTTCTAGGGCTTGTTCTATCGGTTGAACAGTAGGTGTCAGTTGATCTTCTGTTATAGCAACAAAAACCCATCCATTATCTGTTGGATCCTCATCAGAATCATTAGTCACACTTTCATCAGCAATGTAACAATATTTGTCTTTGTTCTTCTTGAATCTGTATCTTTGATATTCAGGATTAGGCTTGTATGTCCTTCTAGGTTCTTCTCTTAGTCTAGCATGTCTATCAGGGCATCTCGAAGCCATATGACCAATCTTATTGCAATTATAACATTTAAATGGTGCTTTACCTTCATACTTACCTCCAATTGGACCTTTAGGCATTTTCCTTGCAAATAGTGCTTCAAGTTCTTCAAGTTCTTCATTTTCTTTCCTGCTTTCTTCAAGTTCTCTTGCATAAAAGGCTTTCCAATCAGATTTGTCAAATGATGGAGTAGATGATGTTGATGCTTTAAAGGCTAAATTTGTCTTTATAGTAGCAATAGGACCAAATTCTTCAATTTCAAAAGCTGAAAGTTTCTCAATCAATATATCCCTAGTTACTGATGTATTAGGCATTGTTCTTAACTCATTTATAGCAGTAACCTTCATTTTATATGCCGGTGGCAATCCTCTTAAGATTTTTGAAACAATTTCATCCTCACTTAAGGTTCCTCCACAACATTTAATACCCAAAACAATTTCATTTACTCTTTCCATAAAAGAAGAAATCCTTTCATGTTCTTCCATTTTTAGATGTTCATACCTGACCCGGAAGCTTTCAAGTTTTGTAATTTTGACTGTGGAATCTCCTTCATTCAGTGTTTCCAAATGATCCCAAATAGCTTTAGCAGTAGACCTATCTGATAATCTCATGATTTGTTGATCTGATAATGCGCTCAAAAGTGCTTCTCTTGCTTTGCAATCATTTTCCTCATCTTTAGCCAAGGTAGTTGGACTGGGCTGACCAGGTACAGCAACAGTGTAACCTTTCTTTGTAACTTCCCAGACATCTTTTCCAATTCAATTTAGATGTGTTTCCATTCTAATCTTCCATATGCCATAGTTGGTTCCATCAAGTCTAGGACTATCCTTCCCGAAATAATTAGTAGACATTGGATCTCCTCAAGTTGTTAAACTTCTGCAAAAGAGGACTAGGCTCTAATACCAATTGTTAGGTCCTGGAGACAACTGAGAGGGGGGGAGGGCGGGGGGTGAATTAGTTATCAACTAATTTCAAACCAAAAAACAACTTAACCAACTTAATGCTTAATACTGGTAAACCAGATAAGTATGTCGGTAGATAGTGTTAACAGTTAATAGCTATACCAGTAAAGACTAATGCATGAAACATAAACACAAAATCATCCACAACACATGACACCAATATTTGTACGTGGAAACCCTATAAGGAGAAAAACCACAGTGAGAAACCTTACCCACAATCAGATGATACTACTGTAGATAGTAAGTGTACATAAATGGGGTCTGCACATACAGAAAGGCCAACAACCTAGAGCTCACTGCTCAATCACAAAATGGGAGTCACACTGACTATAGTTGGATGGTTAAATCCAATAAGAATGTACTGCACAAAATAGCATCTTCATATGTTGGATTCAGTACTGGTGTAATGCTGACATGCTTTCACAAAAACCTAGCTTCACCTTCAAATGATGTCTTCGTGTATAGCTTTGCTTAATCTCGCATATACCTTCACACAATTCTTTTTTTCGCATTCCACATTCAATCTTACATTTATACCATAACCTAAGACAAATTTTAGTAGGTCGGCTCTACAAGATATTACAATAAAAACATTTTAAAAACAATATGATATCTGATGCAATAACCGATTGAACATGTCGGCTTAATGCGTTTACAACAATAATTAATCATTTCCTTAGCATGCCATGCTGATTTGGAAAAGATAAATATGCCAGTGTAACCCTAGGTAACCCTGGACCTATTTGTTGGTAAAAGCAAATATGCAAATATGAATATACCAATGAACAAAACTCCAAGACAAGATGTCCAAACGATGTCTTCAACATTACCAAGTGTCTTCCACATAATTCTAAGTGTCGGTGATCATTATATCCTGTCGGTGAACCCTATACCAGTAATTGTGCAATAGTTACTTGCTTGCCGGTGAATGCTGCTGGATCTCCAAAGTGCTAGTGTTTTAGTAGCTGTTGACATCAATGACAAAACCATACCAAAATACGAATAGGGATCAGCAGTAAAAGATCTTCAAAAGCATCTTGGACATTTCCTCACTGCCAATCAAGTGTCCATAGCCTCGACAAGGTTATCATTGTAATTATCATGAATGTTGCTCCATTGCCAACTTGGCGTCCATAGCCTTGGGTTGTTATAAATGGTGGTGTTACACCCACCTCCCCCAACTTGCTACTATGCAACGTTCACATTATCTTAGCTTTAATAGCCATAGTCTGCATAAAAACATTGTTCAATACATTATAAATATAAATTATACAAGTTATTCTCCAAGATATAGATATAGATATAGGTATAGATTGATCATAAAAATATTCAATTGTCTGTTTATATATATATATATACTCATGAAATTATATATATATAAGATTGAATTTATTTGGTATTTTGTTTTAGTTCAATTATTGCATGATAAAGGGGATCACCTATTAGTGTAACGGTGAAATGGTTGCATTGTTTGTGGTGCAACCCAGGTTCAAGTCCATGATTGGACCAAAGCGATATGTTAATATACCAGTTTGATCCCACCTTGGTAGGAGAAATTGATGGCGGCTAATCTTGGAGGACGTACAGGTGATTTTGAAGGACGCATGGACTGACTAATTATGCTCGACCTTTGCTAGGTTGGTGTGCTCACTGACCCTATTCCTCGTAGGCAGTGCTACTTGCAGATCTAGTTGCTCGTTGGTGTGTGTTTCTCATGGACTTCTGTCAAACCCACATGTGTCTTTCATGCCTAATGATTTTGTATCGAGCCCTCATGGGTCTTTCACCTCTACTAGTTCGCAGTCCCTATTGGGCTACCATGCTCGTGATTCTGCACTGTTGGTATTGGAGATACAAGTTAAGGAAGGCACCAAGGAGAGATAAGGGTGTAATAACACCATAAAAAACTGAGGATGAGGCCCCTCAACAATGTGGTCTCAGTAGTTCATAGCTCCAATCAAAAGTGATTACCGATCAAAAAAAAATTATTGCATGATATAATTATACTTCCAATTTTCTTTGTATTAAACCATTAAGATGATTATAGGATAATGAACAAAACCTTACAACTAACAAAAAAGGTCACGACTCAACTACTCGAACATAGAAAACAACAAACTTTAACCCAAGACTAACTTATCTCTAGGTTCAAGGCTCAATGGCAATTTTGTGCTCTTCCAAGGTCTACATTCCTCTCCTTGATGATACTCTCCCTTCCTTCTGAGGGTGTTAGCTATCCTACATCCACTTGGACACAAAAAAGGTAGTTATGTTGAATCTTATCCTTGCATGGTTCTACAATTTAAATAAAACATATTAGCCAACATTAATATAAATATTCATGCCAATAATACTTTTCATCTCTTTGATGTTCATATCAATTGCAATGTTGGCAATGTAAATATCTAAAACAAATTAAATTCATTCATGTAAAGAGGGATGTAACATATTTATTATTTTATGGGTTCTTTTGTATATTTTTCACATATCAAACTTTCATTAAGCATTCATCCAACATTGCAAACAACAAACAAATCACATCAAAATCAATAAACCAATCAGATCTCAATTAGATACTTGTTTTTTCTTTATTGCCTTGACCTCACATCACTTCATATCTTACTTTAGTTGGGCCTAATATTCATCAATGTAGTATAGATTTGACTACTTATCAATCCTGCATATTGATTATTATCATTTTTGAGGTCTAGGCATCTCCTTTGTTCACCTTGATCTACCATCACCTAACATTAGATTAGCATCCAAAACATTCATAAAACTAGAAAAATCCAAAAACAATCATTTAGCATAGATTCATATCCATAGCATCTTTAGCATATCACTGACAATCTCTAGGTCTCTTGTATGCTTGAAATACGACCACAAAGCAAAAAAGAGCAATAGCTGCAGGCACAACACTTCAATTAAGTCATTACATGTATGGTTAGTAAATCAATAATCAATAAAAAATAAACCATAACAAAGCAACTAATTGCCATCTAAAAGATGCGAGTATAAGATTGCTCTCATATTTTTATAAGCAATACCAGTGACTAGACTACACCAAGACGAAGGATTTAATCTATATGAGCATGATATTAAACTATATGGATGCAAGATGGATGAAAGATTCAAGAAATAGTGAATTCAAGCAATATGGAATAAACTAAATATGGAAAAAGCTAAACTAAGATGCAAATAATCTCAAAAAATCAAGCACAATATCTTCAATGACTCCAGAGCAAAATCAGCATAATAATAATCTCCAATGTGTTTCTCAAATATCTCTGGGGTGATTTGAATGAGTTGAAGGCTGAATTTATAGAGAATTACAAGAGAGATCAAGAAAAAGCACAATTTAGAATTAATTGAAATAATTGAGAAATCAGGTTCAGTTCACTTCGAGATAGATTCCAATTATAGTTTAATTGAAATGCATTCAAATAAGAAGTTCAAGTTGCATTAGAAATAAGAATTAATTAATTCCATGCATTTGTGATAAAAATAGATAATTCTTTTATTTATTCAAGAAAAGAGTCTTTTTAATGCAACTGAACTTTTTTTTTTCTCAAAAGCTTTGAGTTCTAATTTTAGAGAATAATTCAATTTAATTGCTTTTCTGATTTCAAGTTCTCAATTTAGAAAAAGAAATAATATATCAAGTTTTATTTCTCTCTCAATTTAATCCTTTTATTTTGTTTTCAATTTAACTCTTGCTTTGTAATTAATTCCTCTTTTGTAATAAATTAATTCCTTTTTTGCATGATTAAATGGCAAATTTATTAATTAATTAAATATGCTAGGAAATTTAATAAATTAAATAGGATAATTGATCAAAATGATATTTTTGGAATGATTCAATTAATTAATTTAAAATTTAATTAATATTGAGTAATTTATTTGCTATGTGACATTTGATGATTTAAAGAATTAATTAATGTGCTCAAGATTGATTTAATTGCCTTTGGTTAGGACCTTGGTGATGTTGTCAAGATCAGGGGCCCATGGTTTAGATGACCAATTTTAGGGTATTACATTTGCCCCTCTTTGAATTAATGTGCGAGCAGCGTGTTGGTTCAAAGAATCGTTGATGTCTAGGAGATGTCAGTTCTGAACTTGATTGATCACGAACCAGATGAAAAGCGGGGTGTTTATCTTGATTTGAAGCAAAGAAGTTGAACAGGGTTTGATTAAAGCGATACCTATCCTGAACTTGATTGAACTAGGAACGATAAAGAGCAAAGATAACGAACTTGAACTTGATTGATCAAGAAGCGGATCTTATTGATCTAGAACTTGATTGAACTAGACACAGTGAGCGAAGATAAAATCGATCTTGAACTTGATGGATCAAGACACGATGAGCGAAGATAAATTGTCTAGCTTGATTTAATGCGATGAAACTGAACACTTGCTTAGATTGAGTGTGTGATCGAAGATACTCTTTAAACCCTTGATTGAGTTTAAATGAATAATCAGCTTGATGAAAAGCGATGAAACTGATTAACATTAAGAGACTGATTCAGATGAAGACAAATATTAGCTTGATTTGAAGCGATGAAACCGATATGCCCCTAGCGATTGATTTGATTCATATGATCGAGAGATCTCAACTTGATGTGAAGCGATGAAGTTGAGATGCCCTTAGCAATAAGAATTTGATTTTCTTTAGTTGAAAAAGATTTTTTTGCTCGACTTTGATGAAGATTTGAAAATTTACTCAACTTTGAAGATGTGAGGTCATAAGGTCATGAGTATGCCCCCTTAGGAGCGAAATCGAAAGATAGCGAGGGTACAAGATTTTAGGCATTTGTTGGCGATGATAATTATTTCAGCACAAATTGATTCAGAGGAATTTTTGTAGATTTGGCGTTGATTGATGAGAAATTGAGTGCAAAGTGATATGTAGAATTGAAATTGAGATTCAGCATTGATTCATGAGAATTTGAACGCAAAGTTGAAGCGAGAATGAGCATCTGATGAAAAAGCGCTAAGTGGTTCAAATTGTGAAATTGACTAGGAAAATTATCTTGTATTTTGATTTCGATCCCAAAAATGGAATCAGAACGGGCAAATTAGCTAAGGGTACAATTTTCATGTCCATTGGAGCAAGTTGAAAAATTAAGGTTTTGGCTATATATAGGGTAAAACTATCATTTTCAATTCATTTTAACCCTCCAAGTTTGAAAATTCAAAAATCCTTCTGTGAAGAAAAATGGTGGTTCCCACTCATATGCATCGATTTGAGTGCCAGAGATGACATAATCGACCTTGAAACCATGAGCCAGTGGTAAGTGATCTATCTTAAGCCTGTTTATTGTTTCAATTTTGAATTTTTTTTGTTGAATTTTTCAATTTTTGGCACGTTTAAGTCAGGTTTTCTTGTTTTGTCATGTGAGACAGGATCCTATCTCGTACGAGAAACTGATGAAGTCTATTTTTTTGTTTTAGCCCACCAGTTTTGTCATTCTAGGCCTACCCTTGTGTCGTACGGAAACATTCAAAAGAGCCCCTTTTGTCGTCCTAGGGCTAGTATTTTGTTGTATGGGAGTCTTTTGTCGTACTAGACCTATTTTTGACTCGTACGAATTGCCACCTCTACTGTGTTTTATCATTTGAAAAACAGTGAGCATTTTTTAAAGTGCAAACTTGAAATTTTGATTTTGCATTTGATGTAGTTGAATTTGCGTGATGTTTTGGTTCTCTTATAGGCTAATTTGAAATGTTTCCTGATGGTTGTTTGTTTGATTTTTCTAGGTTCAATTGTCTCATGTTCTTTTCAGATGTGTCTATCCACCAATGATGACATTAGTGCATCAGTTGTCAGAGGTTGATCAGGCACATATTGATTTGTGCGGATTGACCCACCTTCTTGATTTACCTGATATCTATGTGAACCATGGAATCCTGACTGCACTTGTAGAGAGATTTCATTTTGAGCATAACACATTCCATTTTCCAACTGGGGAGATGACCATCTCTCCCAAGGATGTTTATAGGATTCTTTGTATCCCTTTTGCTGGGGATAAGGTGGATTATGATGCAACGTAGCTTCCAGGGTTACTCGTTGTTAGACATGTTTTCAGAGATCCTAACATTTTGACACATTCTATCAGTTGGGACATGATGATGACCAGGTACAGTGAGGACTTTCCACTAGCTTGCATCTTGGCAGGTTTTATCAGCTGCTTTCTAATGCCGGACAGGGGATAGCAGGGTTTTTTGTGTGGATGGGGTAGGATGTTGGAGAGACTTATTGAGACACCTCAAAGATTAGGCTAGGGCTGTTGTATATTAGCACACATGTATCGTGAGATGCATGAGATTGTATATAGGGAGGGGAGGAGTATGGCTACAGAAGTTTTGATTTTACAGGTATGGGCCTAGGAGCACCTCCTAGTTTTCAAGCTGATTGTAAATGACGGCAGAGATCCTGGTCAACCCATTGTATATAGATATTTAGGATATGTTACTCAGCCCCATCTAGGTAAGATAGATTTTTGGAGACAGCAGCTGGATGATTTTATAGGTGTGACATGGAGACCGTACAGGGGTCTAGAGTCATGGGATGACTGGAGGTCGTACGCAGGGATTTGTTCATGACTCACCCACTCATCGGTAGATCACAGACAGTAGTCGAGTGATTCATTGTTTCCCGAGTGATGAGGCGGTATGGTAGGCCTCAGGGGATCTCGCAGGAGTACACTGCATTTTCTCGTTATGCAGATGAGGAGAGGCAGGAATGGGCACCAAGATTATCTTATGTCTTGAGTATGCAGGAGCTGACTGGATTACAATGTCTCAGATGGGACTATATGGATGATATTGCAGATGCGAGAGTCTTGCCCTAGTACTGGGATTGGTTCCAGCAGTATCCATTCCCTAGATTCACGAATCCAGCTGAGTAGGTACCTCGTATAGAGGAGATAGAGGATGATGCCCCCGCGTAGGGACAGAGACAGGGACAGAGAGCCGAGGCTCTGAGGTGGGCAGGTGGTGATCCTGGTGTTAGCAGCAGTGGGGTACCAGCTGGTGGTAGACGGCAAAGAGGAGAGGGTGGATCCCTAGGTATAGTTGGAGTGAGACTTAGTGGAGTGAGTGTGCCTGAAGCTGGAGGAGAGGAGGAGAGAGCAGCGCCGAGATAGGTTTGACAGAGGAGAGAGGAGCAGGGGGAGCTAGAGGTGGAGATGGAGGCAATGGAGGCAGAGATGGAGGCGGAGAGCCTACGAGGGATCGGGGGGCTGACACTGTGTGGTCAATGAGAGTATGCCTAGCAGGTTTGCAGTCACAGCTGACAGTGGCACAGACTCAGCTGGCGGAGCAAGACCGACAGCTAGTGGATCTTAGAGTGGAGAGAGATCGTCAGCTAGCAGATCTTAGAGCGAAGAGAGATCATCATCTAATTAAGCTCAGAGCAGAGTGCGATCGTCAAGTTGCAGTGATGAGGGTAGAGAGAGACACTCTTCAGCAGGAGGTTCTTCATCAGACAAGTCGAGCAGACTATTATGTTGCGGCTTATAGTGTAGTTGTTCCAGTAGCGCAACAGGTTGTACCATATTCATAGTATATGGCTCGATCTGAGGGAGTTCGGGCACCTCATCAGGATCCTGGTCAGCAGGCACCACCTCATCCACCAGGCAATGAGGGAGAGGCCGAGAGCTAGATTTTATTTTTGTAGCTCAGAAATTTTTTGTAGACACACCCATTTTTTGTAGCCATTACGATTCTTGCTCACATAGGAGTTTGTATATGTCAGTTGACATTTTTTTGTACCCTGAGACTTGATGATTATATATATATATATATATATATATATACGAGATCTGATTGGACTTCATAGTACTTGTGTTGATCGATTATGAGATGTCTTCTATATGCTTTATTCTATATGTATGCATTTTTTTTTTTAAGCATGGATGTATGTAATGAATATGAATGTTTGTTTTTGTTTCTTTCCATATGCAAATAAATGATGAAAATGAGTAATGAGTAATGCAAATTTTCTTTTTTCTATGCAATAAGATGAATGTGAATGAGTGATAATGAAATGTATGAATCTATATAAGATGCTTATGTATGCAGTTAGCATTTCAATACAAAAGTACTCGATCAGAGAAATAATGAAAAAGAGACTGCTTAGCTAAGAAATGATGATACTTCCAACTCTCATTCAGAAGATAAAGAGATTATTACCATACCAAAATCACTCTAAATTCACAAAATACAAAATAAAATACAAAATGAGATGCAAAATGAAATGCAACCTAAACCTAGTCACTGGATTTAAAATACTTAGGTTTCATCACTGAGCATAACAAACATAATAGGCATTTTAGAGTTCCTTTCTTTTCATGTGCAATATTAATTATCTTGTCCGCAATGACCATTTTTTTTCATTCATATCCTTGGACAGATTACACAGTGACCCAGATTGCATGATAAAGAAATTTGCTCAAACAGACAAAGAAATGATGAGAACCTCCCTGTAGCATTCAAGTAAGCGGATTCGAGGTATGTGTGGCAATTTCACCTTGAAGTGAAGGCTCTTACCACAGACTCCTAGCTTATTATATGTTTCCAGATCATCGGAATCATTCCTACAAGCAGAAAACAAAGAAAATATTATGCCCCCAATCCTTGCTCCTCTTAGTCAAGATAGACTTCCTTCAGTTACTCAAATGGATAATAATTGAAAATCAATATAAAAGATAGCATACAAAGTAAATTTTCATTCATAGCTCAAACTATTTAGTGATTGTTTTCTGTAATGTTGTTTTGCTTGTATACTCAGTGATAAAACTCTTCGGTAGTTGGGAGACAGGTGACTGACTCACAGTGGATAGCCAGGTTTCACTGACGGAAAGATGACTTGGTTGATACTGCTTAGGACATATAATGTGCTATGTCAATTAACCTAAGACTAGGACATTGATTAGTTTCAAGCCATGAGGGTTCCAATGAACCAGGATGTCACAAATGTGACTGAAATATGTACAAGCGACAATAAAGATACATGAAAGCGGGAAATGCCAACGTTGCGTTGATAGATGGAGCAGTGAGTACAAGAGGTGCTTGTTTGCCAGGTTTTCACCTACTTAGCAGAGATTCTTTTTTTTCTACCAAGGTGCCTGTTTACCAGGTTTTCACCAGAGCTTTTTTTTTTTTTTTCAGGACTTTTTATGATTTTTTTTTTTTTTTCAGGACTTTTTTCAATTGTACAGGTTGTTGGAGCAGAGAATGCTAAGTGAATAATTTCTTCAAATGGATGGTGTTAAATAGGTTCACGAAGTTGTTCTCCTTCTGATGTTGAGAGTTGATAGGCACCAGAGCCAAATACTATAGTAACGATGTAGGGACCCAGCCAGTTGGGTTCAAACTTCCCTTTGTTGTCTCAAAACTATTGATTTTTAGGATTTTCTCTCAGAACTAGGTCACCAACCTGAAATTCTCTTTGTCGAACCTTCTTGTTATATCCTCTGGACATTCTCTTTTGATAAACTCTAAGATGATCAAACGCCACTTGCTGACGTTCATCCAGCAATTCAAGTTCTTACAATCTAGATATTCTGTAGTCTTCATCAATAACAAGAGCTTGCAAAGAAACTATTAGAGATGGCATTTCTACTTCAATAGGTAATACCACTTCGGACCCATACACCAAAGAGAAAGGTGTAGCCCCAGTAGGTGTTCTGATACTTGTTATGTAAGCCCATAATGCAGGATTGAGTTGCAGATGCCAATCCTTCCCAGATTTGTTTACTGTTATGTGTAAGATAGTCAACAGGTTTTTGTTAGATGCCTCAGCTTGTACATTACCTTGAGGGTAATATACAAATGACCAGTGTTGTCTAATTTTGAATTTCTCACAGAGCTCGTCTAGATCTTTATTCTTGAATTGCCCTCTATTGTCAGTCACGATGGACGAAGGTATCTCATACCTGCAAATGATATGGTTTAGAATGAATAGAGCTACTTGTTTACCAGTTGCTTTGAGAGTCGAACCGCTTCTACCCACTTAGTGAAGTACTCAGTGGTAGTTATGATAAACTTGTGTATGTTGGACGATGCAAGATAGATCTAACCAATGAGATCAAAGGCCCATTGCTGGAAAGGCCAATGTGTGATGAAGGGTATGAGATCCCTTGCTGGAGCATGTATGAGATTTCCATGTAGCTAACATTTTTCACAAGTTTTAGAAAACTTTATAGCGTCCTTCTCCATGTTTGGCCAGTAGTAGCCATCCCTTAGTAGTTTCTGAGCTAAAGTAAGACCATTCAAATGAGATCCACAAATACCTTCATGGACTTCTGATAATGCACGTTTAGAGTCTTCAGTTTCTAGACACCTAAGAAATGTACCGTCCAAACTTCGCCTAAACAAATCGTTAGCAATGATGACATACCGTGAAGCATTTCGAGTTAGGTTCATTTTCTCATTACGGGTAAGATTTTTTAGAATAATTTGGTCACGCAAATAAGAGTAAATGTGGTTATATTGAGATGAGTCATGTCCAATAATAGAACAGACTATTTGGGACTCAGGAGAATCATAGGTAGGGCAATGTAACTTTTCCACCAGGAATTCAAAGCAAAAATTAGATTCATGTAACTCAGGTATAGATGCCAAGGTGGCCATAGCATCTGCTGCTCTGTTTGTTGATCTGGGAATCTGCTGGAATGATACAAAAGTAAAATACTTCTTGAGATCATCAACCATTCTCTTATAAGGCATCAGTTTCTCATCTCGAGTCTGATATGTATCATTGATTTGATTGATAATTAGTTGAGAATCTCCATAGATATGTAACTCCAGAACCTTCCATTCAATAGCTAGCTTGATCCCGTTTACCAAAGCATCATACTCTGCAATATTGTTTGTGCAAGGGAATAGAATCTTGTAAGCCTTTGGGATTGAGTATTTCTGAGAAGTGATAAATAGTATTTTAGCACCGGAACTATTTTGGGTGAAAGATCCATCAAAGAACATCTTCCATGATTATTGAGTAAGGTGCATTATTGATTCATCTAGAAACTCTATATGCAATGGTTGAGTGTCTTCAAGTGGAGCTTCAGTGAGTTGATCTGCAATTACCTGTCCTTTGATGGATTTTCGTTCCACATATTCAATATCAAACTCTGTAAGAACCATGACCCATTTTGCCAACCTGTCAGTGAGTGTTGCTTTGTTGAGAAAATACTTGAGCGGATCAATCTTAGCTACTAGCTTGATGGAATGTGCCAACATATAATGTCTTAATTTTTGTGATGTAAAGACTAATGCCAATCACGCTTTTTCTATTATAGTGTAGTTCATTTCATAAGACACCAATGTTCTGCTGATGTAATATATAGCTCTCTCTTTTTTATTTTCATCTTGTTGTGCCAGAAGTGCCCTAGTTGTATATTACTCCTTTCATCAATACTTTTGTGGTACTCTTTGATCTACTGAAGGTGTTGTTCACATTCTCAATCCCAGTTGTATATTACTCCTTTCCTCAATACTTTTATGAAAGGTTGAGCTTTGTCTACCAGCTGAGAAATGAAGCATCTGATTGATTGGAGACGTCCCTATAAACTTCTCATTTGATTGATGTTCTTCAGAGGCGGCATTTCCATTATAGCTTGGACCTTCTCAAGATCAGCCTCGATTCCCTTCTTTGAAATGATGTAGCCAAGTAGTTTACCAGATGTCACTCTGAATGCACACTTTTTTGGATTTAGCTAGAGTTTGAATTTTTCCATTCTATCTAGTATAGGGCCTAGCTCTTGAATATGCGTGGATCTCTTCATAGTCTTTACTAAAGTGTCATCAACATAATCTTCCATATACTTATGCATCATGTCAAGAAATATAGTTGTTACTGGTCTTTGATAAGTTGCTCCTGCATTCTTTAGCCCAAATGGCATGGCATTCCAGCAAAAGGTTCCCCATGCACAGGTGAAAGCTATCTTTTCTTGATCTACAGGAGCTATTTTGTTCTTATTATAACTGGAGAATCCGTCCATTAGTGAGTACATCTCATACCCAGTAGTCATATCGACTATCATATCAATGTTTGGCAATGGAAAGTCATCCTTCAGATAAGCTTTGTTGAGATCTCTAAAGTCTGTGCAAACCCTAATAGATTTGTCTGCCTTTGACACAAGTACTATGTTTGAAATCCATTCCGCATAGTCTATAGCTCTGATAAATCCAGCTTTCAGTAGTTTTTCTAGCTCAGCTTTGACTAGTAGTTCCACGTGAGGGTGCATCTTACGAAGTTTTTGCTTGACTGGTTTAACTCTTGGTGTGATAGAAAGATGATGCATGATAAGATCAAGATCCAGGATTGGCATATCAGAGTATGTCCATGCAAAATTGATCTTCTTTTCTTAAAAGAGATGAGTGAAATCTTTCAATTCTTCTGCTGACAATGATTGAGCTACATGAATGATGTGTGGTGTCTCTTGACTCCCAATGTTCACTGGCTGAGTTGGCTCAATCAATATAGAAGATCTCTCCTGGAAGTGACTTGGCAGTATATCAAGTATCTCACCTTCAGGCGCCTCAAAGAGGTTTTCACCTTTAGGTACGTCCTTTATTTTCTCTTTTTTAGATTCTGACACCGCCACAATGTGGTTTTCGCCATCAGATCTTTTATTTTTATTTTTCTGATTTTTGTGACTAAGATACTTGATATCCATTTCAGTCATGTTTTCACTATGTTCACTGGCGGAAGAGTACATGGGTTCAACTATGTTTAGGTAATAGGCTAATGTGTAGTCATTGGCAAAAGTAGGTACATTCATGGGTTGGTCTTGTAGACTACAGTCAATTAATTCAGGATGTACCAAGTGTGGATAGGTTCGAGGGAGTTCATGGTATTGTCAGCACAACTGCGGATCAAAAAGTTGAGTTCCAGAAGGATACCTTGCGTAAATGTCTTGAGACCAGGAAAAGTCAAAACATGATTATTAAAGTGCATGTTAATATTTAGTCGACCTAATCTAATAGACCTACTTGTAGCATCGTTCTCTACGCCATGCTGAACTTCATATCAAGGTTCGACAATAACAAGATCAGTAGACAGATTCTTGTCATTTATATCAGAGGATTCAAAGTTTGATGCTAAGTAGATATTGTCATAAACAGAACTATTGTCAAAGTCCTCAGAGTTGTTGGATGAAGTTTCTGAGTCTTCTTCAAGTGATTGAGTGAATGTATGTATGGTATCAACACCAACATCTTTAATGCTACAATTTCCTTCAATATTTATATCATTTAGCATTTGTATCTGATAGACCTGTTGACATGAGCTTGATGGCTATGTGACTTCTTGTCATCTACTCCATTCAGCTTCCTTTGGACTGATGACTAGTTCTGCTTCTGTAGCTTCCAATTCTTCTTGTGTAAACCCATACCTGATTTGTTCTGTTTTATTAGAGGGGTATATAATAGATGAAAAAGTTTCTGGTATTCTTCCTTCTTTCAGCCCTTATTCATAGTTTGCTTGTCTTCTTAGTCTGATTTCTTGTATCTCCTTTTCTAGCTTTAAGCGCATCAACTCTTGAGTATCATCTGTGATGTGACTGGACTCTTCTGGAGTTTCTATACTGGATGTATCTGAGAGGTGGTATGGACCCCATTCATACTCATTTGAGTCAGTCTCTGAATCGTCTACTTGCTTCCTACCAGTGTATGTGACTGGAACTTTCAGTGGTGCAAACAATTCTCTGATTCTTTCTACTTCGTCTCTTATATCCTCTGGGACTTCAACTCCTTTTATTGTTGTAGCTGACACCATCGGAGCTTGAGTGTTGATTGTTTCTTCTTTCTTGATTGTTGATTCCTCTTTTCCTCTTACACACTATGCTTGAGTTTGTTGAGTGTTTGTTTCCTGTAATGTTGAAGGCGATATCCTTTTCTACCACTTGGACTTAGAAGCATGTTTTTGATCTGATGTCTTTTTTGGATTGTACCCCAGTCCAACCTTATCATTTGTTGAGTGTGTTTTCAACTGAATCGGTTCAATAATACCCTCTTGATGTTTGCCCAGGGGACCAGTACTTGAATATCCCATGTGTTGAATCATTTTGTAGCCTAGACCATATTGTGTTGAGGAAATCTCACAATGTCGTACTTCTTTGTTTTTGCTATCTGCCATTTTAGAACAGCATCCTCTTCTATTTCATCTGCTAGGGAAGTAAAAGATTGTACAAAAAGACCATCATATATGATATTCGAAGTTGAAGTTTGTGTTCTCATAGTCTCTGATGGTTTGCCCAACTATTTTGGCGACGGAGGAAGAGAAACTAATGAAAGTACTGGTTCTATCTTGTATCCATCCATGCTAGTATTGGTAATTTTCAATTTATTTTCCAAATCTTTCATCAGGGCTTCTAAACTTTCATTTGTAGAGGTTGCTCTATTATGAGGCACAAAGGTATCAGCACCTTTTGTCAATGCATTACAGGGGACTTTTGTATCAGTAGGAATACTGACCTCAACTCTGTTATAAGGAAATTTTAAGCATTGATGGTATGTAGATGGAACTGCCTTCATTTCATGAATCTATGGCTTGCCCAGTAAGATATTGTATGATAGAGGAAGATCAAGTACCTGGAAAATGACATCTCTTTTTACAGGTCCCGCCCTGATTGGTAATGATACCAAACCTTTAGAGGTCCTTTCCTCTTCATCATAGGCTTTAATTGTTATTTTCTTGCCTGGATCAATGACATTTTAAGTAAATCCTAGTTGTGTAAGTAGACTGTAAGTACAACAGATATTCAACCCCGCGCCTCCATCTATCAAGACACGTTTGACTCTGTGTTTATGGATCATGGCTTCAATGTGCAATGGTTGGTTATGTGGATGATTTAGCGAGTTGTCATCTTCTTCAAAGAAGGTCAAATAGTGAGGTGAAGTCAGATGACCCACCATGGATTGAAACTGATCAATGTCTAAATCTTTTGGAACATTAGTGGTGAGAAAAGCGTTGTCCAAGATTTCTTTGTGAGCAAGAGAGATTTTTAGTAATTCAAATATGGAAATTTGAGCATTTGTCTTTTTCAATTGTTCAACAATACTATACCTAGAGGATGATGATGAAGTTAGCCTTTTAAATTTATCAAATGTTGATTCTTTTTGTTTGTTTGACAAGGCTGGTAGGTTTGACGTTGTTGGAGCAGAAGTTAAAGAACTGGCTCCTTGGAGAGTTACTTTCTTTTGAGAACGGGTCATAGCCTTTGCATATCGTGATTCATTTTGTTTATCTTGGATCATGATCACATTGCAATATTCAGATTGCGAAGGCTCAATCATGTTGATGATGTTGTCATTGTTGGTATAAGTATAATTTACTTTGGCACCTCCTTTGGTCTTTGAGGAATCACCTTGTTCATAAACAGGTAAGGGGTCCTTAAAAACTTTATGATCAGCATTTGTCGGGTGATTCTCGACAACAATTTTACCAGCGTCTATGAGATCTTGGATCTCATGCTTGAGCTTCATGAAGTTGTTTGTGTTATGACCTTTATTCTGATGGAAGTCGCAGTACTCATTTTATCTCCACCATTTTGGTTTGACTTCTGGATCATATGGCCTAGAATTATTTGGTAACGTTATCAGGTTGTTTGCCAATAGAGTTTTGAAACAGATTCGTATGATTCTTCCAAAGGAGTGAATTCGCGTCTAGGTTTTAAAAGCCAAGGTTTCTCTTTGAACCACTCTTTTGCTTTCTTCGGAAGATTTTCTGTTGCGGTTTCAGCTGCTTTGAGTGCCTGTGTGCCACTAGCCAAGTTGAATATCGTGGGCTTTGAGTTGGTTTTAACAGTGTCTACTACTCTGTCATTAACAACGTTCTTATTATTGTCTTTGCCATACTTCCAATACTTGTTCTTCTCTTTAGAGCTAGATCCTAGTTGTGTTTCTTTCTGAGGCATGATATCTCCTTTCTTTATAAGCACATCTTCCATTTGGATAGCATTATCTACCATTTTGTTAAACGATGGGTGTACTTGCATTTGGATACTATATTTCAATTCAGGGACCAGATTATTGATGAATATATCCATTTTCTCAGCATCTAGGATAGGTCGTGAATACCTAGAGAACATCTTTCTCCAACGTTGGAGGAAAGTGAGAAAAGGCTCCCCTATTTTCTGTTTGGTATTGCAAAGTTCGATCATAGTAACAGGATGTTGAATGTTGTAGGAGTATTGTTGTAAAAACAGTTGGATTAGTTCTTCAAAAGTTTCAATCCCTTTAGATAGACTTGAGAACCATTCCATAGCTTGTCCTCTCAAACTCCTTGGAAAAAGGTGCATGAGATACGTTTGATCGTGCATGAACTCCATGCAGGCAACACAAATTCTCTGACATGATCTTGAGGATCTAAGGTACCATCATATTTGTCAAATTTTGGAATCTCCACTCGTGGAGGGAATGGAGGCATGTATAGGTTTTTGTCAAATGGAAATGGGCATATTGTCTCCAGAGAATATTGTTTTGGGGACTTATCCTTGTTTTTGAGTTCTGCGAGCTCAATCCATAAAGCTAGTAATTGTCTGTGGACCATCATTATAGGTGATTCTTACTTTTTAGTGATGAGAGTTTGAACGTCATATCCAGTAGGAAGTTTGGCGCCTTGTTTTGCTAGTTCTAAAAAATAGTCTTCTTTTTCTCTAGGCATGATAGCCTTCATCATTTTTCGGAAATCTTTATCCTTTCGACATTTATGAATATCTTTTTCTGGAGATTCAGAATCGTCAGTTTCACTTGATGAGGAATCATTATCGGTTTCATGAATACCGAGGTTGTCTTCGTCGTTTTGTTATGTTCTAAGTATAGTGGGAGATAAAGGTTGATCGTAAACTGGTATCTCTAATGATGAAGGTTTATCAGTCAGGGGATCCTCTTCGTAAAATGGATTATCTTTATATGAAAAGGGTTGCCCTTTGCCTTTGTCATCTTTCTTACAAGAACTCCTGGTTTGAATAGGCATTTTTATTGATTGGTGTGACCTAAAACTGTTTTTGATGCAGAAGTCGAGATCAAATTCAGAGCTAGTTGTTCAATTAACGTATTGTTTGAGAGAAGCAACTAAGATTTAGTCTGGTTTCAAGAAAGATCTATCATGTGTAAGACGTTTATCTAAGTTTATTCGAGAGAAGTCACTAAGACTCAGTCTGGTTTCAGGAAAGATCTATCCCGTATAAGACGTTTATCTAAGTGACTTAGGTTTGATATGTAGTTGATTGAACTAGCTGAAAGATGATTGACAAACCATGCAACACAAATGGCAGAGGTACACTTTTTTAGTCTGTTTATGCTCAAGATGATGATAACCAGTTTTATGCTCATTGTAGACTGTTTTAGGCAAGTTTGATTGTTCTGGACTGACAAAATCAGAGATTCATATGACAGGTTTCTCAGGACCAGACAACAATTCAATAGCTTCAGGATGACAACAACAGTGTTTCATACGAGTTGTTGCCTAGTATCGTGTGACAGATGGGTATGTCTGGAACAACAGACTGATCAATGCAATGTTTTATCGTACGACATAGGATTCAAGATGAAATGACAATTCTCAAAACCGAACGACAAACAATCAGGACTCGTACGATACAGGATTCAGGCTCAAACGACAGACTGTTAGGACTGATGGAATTTCTTATGACACAAGATATGAAACTAGATGATAAATCAGAGGAATCGTACGACTTTTTTCTGGACAGAGGTAAATTTCTGAGTTTTCAATGACTGAGTATGACCAGATTTGAGATGGACTAGGTTTTGATCGCTGACTAACGATGAGTAGTTTAGAGGTGGACTGAGTTTTTTTTATCATTGAAGTATACTAGTTTGTGACACGGACAGAGTTTTGACTAGGGTAGACTAGTTTTGGACAGAGTTTCAACTGGGATAGACTAGTTTTGGACAGATTTTCGACTGGGATAGACTAGTTTTGACACGGACAGAGTTTTTGATCACTGAATTGTTTCTTGTTTTCTCCAGTTTTGGTATTTCAGTTTTAGTTTCAGGGATGAAAAACACAGAAAACACGTAGTATAAATAATAACTCCAATCACAGCATGCAAACCCTACAGAATTTGGTGAGAGAAGAAAACCTTTGCTTGTAGACTCGGGTACACACCCAATAGCTAATCAGATTACGGTCGTTGAGTCTCACGCAATGGATTCTCAACGTCATATTATCTGACTCCAAACGCTAATGGGGGCACGAAATGAGAAGTATCTTGGGAGAGTTACTATCTCTCTTGCACAAAGATTATCCCCCCTTTTAGAGGTGAACCGGGTAGCTTCTATTTTGAATTGGAACTAGTAAGGGGTATGTTCGGCGTGTCAAGGTATAAACTCAATTAAGAGGTCTCCCAGCCTTGAAAACCAAGGTTTAATATACCCAAAGGTATAGAGGAGAGCTATTCCCGAGCACTGTCGTTGACTTGATTTTTATCAAATCACATTTATTTTACAGTGGGTTGGAGTACTTGGCATTTAGTCGTTCCCCTCACACCGACCGTAACAGTATTAAGAGTTATTAGCTCCTTGAGAGGGCAGGCCCACTAAAGATGTACAAATCTCAAACTTAAAGATGTACAAATCTCAAACTTAAAGAAAATACCTCAAGAGTCTGGATTTCTAATTGTCTATGCAGACAAGAGCATACTCTCCTACCTCTCAGAATGTACTTAAAACACGAAATACAGATTTGTTCTTTAACTAGATAGCTAGTTAGGTGCCTAAAAATGAATTTAAAGAATACATGATGTTTGCTCGAATCTCCTCAGGCAACTTGCAAAGACAACGAATCAATAGTCATATTGTCTTTGTGCGACAAGCATATTCTTCGACAAGCATTCTGCAAAAACTGATTAGGCTGTGAAAATTTCTCAGATAGGCAGATAAACAGCCACGGTCAGTCGTTAGTATAATCAAAATTGAATGAGAAATTTGAAAAATGAAATATTCTTTTTAACCAAGAAAATACATAATCGTACGACAATTTTTACCAGACCGTACGACAAATCGTACCAAATCGTACGACACTTGCAGTTTGTCATTTGGGTGTATGGGAAATGTCATACAACAAATTGCGGAACCTGTACAGACGAAAATTCGAAAAGTCAAAAAACCCGAAAAAAATAAAAATAAGCAGTTAGTCTTGGAGGCCGTAAAATGTAGTCTTCTGCCCCACGGTGGGCGTCAGAGATGTGTGTGTGAAAAAAGTGAAATAAGGTCTGATAGCTGTAGGCACAACACTTCAATTAAGTCATTACATGTATGGTTAGTAAATCAATAATCAATAAATAATCAACCATAACAAAGCGACTAATTGCCTTCTAAAAGATGTGAGTATAAGATTGCTCTCAGATTTTTATAAGCAATACCAATTACTAGACTACACCAAGACGAAGGATTTAATCTATATGAGCATGATATTAAACTACATGGATGCAAGATGGATGAAAGATTCAAGCAATAGTGAATTCAAGCAATATGGAATCAAGCAATATGGAATAAACTAAATACGGAAAAAGCTAAACTAAAATGCAAATAATCTCAAAAAAGCAAGCACAAGATCTTCAATGACTCCAGAGCAAAATGAGCATAATAATAATTTCCAAGGTGTTTCTCAAATATCTTTGGGATGATTTGAATGAGAGCCGAAGGCTGAATTTATAGAGAATTACAAGAGAGATCAAGAAAAAGCACAATTTAGAATTAATTGAAATAATTGAGAAATCGGGTTCAGTTAACTTCGAGATAGATTCCAATTATAGTTTAATTGAAATGCATTCAGATAAGAAGTTCAAGTTGCATTAGAAATAAGAATTAATTAATTCCATGCATTTGTGATAAAAATAGATAATTCTTTTATTTATTCGAGAAAAGAGTTTTTTTAATGCAACTGAACTTCTTTTTTTTCTCAAAAGCTTTGAGTTCTAATTTTAGAGAATAATTCAATTTAATTGCTTTTCTGATTTCAAGTTCTCAATTTAGAAAAAGAAATAATATCTCAAGTTTTATTTCTCTCTCGATTTAATCCTTTTATTTTATTTTCAATTTAACTCTTGCTTTGTAATTAATTCCTCTTTTGTAATAAATTAATTCCTTTTTTGCATGATTAAATGACAAATTTATTAATTAATTAATTATGCTAGGATATTTAATAAATTAAATAAGATAATTAATCAAAATGATATTCTTGGAATGATTCAATTAATTAAATAAATATTTAATTAATATTGAGTAATTGATTTGCCATGTGACATTTGATGACTTAAAGAATTAATTAATGTGCTCAAGATTGATTTAATTGCCTTTGGTTAGAACCTTGGTGTTGTTGTCGAGATTAGGGGTCCATGGTTTAGATGACCAATCTTAGCGTATTACACATACAAGCTCTATTGTCTGCAGATCCTAATAGATACTTCATGTTGCTTGCACAAAATGAAGCTAGACTTCCATCTAATTTTGACATTTCTAATGTCAAAGTACCCGCACTTAATGCCACATCCCCAAATATAGGATCAAGAAACATGACACCCCCACCAAACAATCTTGTATCATAAGAACTCAACATGAGCATGTTCTTGGTCAACACGTCCCACGAAACAACAAATGTTACCATTCCTATACAACCTTCCTATGGGCTACAATCGCACACTCTTTAACATGCCACCATTGACCCAAACATCAACCCAATCAACCAGTACCCAACACATGACACAAACCAACCCAAATCAGAACCAAAATTATACTCCATTCACCTAAAATCAACAAACCAATGTGCCACTACCCATCTCACAAACAAACACAATAAATCCTCTTCAACAGACAAACACAACCCTCATTCAACACCTACATAAATGTCACCCAAACTCACACTTTTACTACACCAAACCAAAACCAAAACCAAAATCTCATACCTCCACCACAACAACAAAATAGTTTGCCAAAAACATTTACAACTCAAATCCCATGACCACACCACACAAAATCCTCCAACATAAGAATTTACCCAATAAACAATCCACTTACACACCCGAATCCCAACCAAACTACACCAGCATACCAAGGCATAAAACCATTCATAAATCCCATACAAAACCAAACATACCTTCCATAAACAAACACGATTAACATCCAACAATCCCCATCAGAAATCTAGCTCAACAAGTGCAAAGTTTGCAACAACAAATGACCAACATGCAAGTCAGAAAACCTAAGAAGATGTACAACATTGAATATATATGTCCTTACCCTTTCAATAGGAGCATACACATTTCGCCCTTACCCCATAATTTTGAGATGCCCAAGTTTGACAAATATAAGGGGAAAGGAAATCCTAGATAACACATCAAGGAGCTTTTCATAGCTTGTTGAGAGGTGGCACACAACAAGACATATCTTATGCACCTATTTCCTTGGAATCTTGGTGGACAAGCTATAGAATGGTTCCCTCATTTACCACATACAATAAATGCTTTTTTTGAACTAGCTGAAAATTTAATCACACATTTCTCCTATAACATTGAACATGAGGTATCTATGATAGATCTTTACAACACAAAACAAAACAACAAAGAATCTTTTGATTTCTTTCTACAAAAATGGAGAAGCATAGCTAGTAAATGTTCTTGTCACAAGTTAGAAAAACTAGTCCAAATTTTCATACAAAACCTCAATCAAGATGATGTTTCATCTCCTAGTCGAATGCTCTAATACATTTGATGATGTTATCAAAAAGTGTCTCCATTGAGAAGGCCCTCAACAAAAGGGCTTGTGAAAATATTTAAAGAGACCAAAAATAATCCTAGCACTTTCAACGATAGATCTCGATTTCAGTCAGAACAAGAATGTAGTAAATAACAACGTAGTAGACGCAAAGGTGGCCAATAAGGCTCAACATATGATTAGCCTAAAAGAACCTCCTACATCCAATGTGCAAACATCAAACTACAATCAATCGCAAAAAAATGATCAATCAACAAATGCAATGTAAAACAACTCACAATGTGGTCCCTCAAGGACTAATAACAACCCAAGACGTAAATACTCGAATTTAGGGGAACGAATTGAATTAGCTTTAAAGAAGCTTGTGCAATCAAACATAATCACACCATGACAAGGAGCTACATTGCAACCATCTAATGACAAATTATTTTTCGACCACCATTGAACAAAACGTAATATATACAAGAAGAGATTGATAACACATCACAAGACCACAAAGTTGTAGCAGTCGTATAAGCTCTATTGTCTACAGATCCTAATAGATACTTGTTGTTGCTTGCACAAAATGGAGCTAGACTTCCACCTGATTTTGACATTTCCAATGGCATAACATCACATCCCAAAACATAGGCTCAACAAACATGACACCTCACCGAACAATCCCATATCACAGCTCAACACGAGCATGCCCTTGACTAACACATCCCAAAACATAGCAAACGTTAACATTCCTACACCAACCTCCTTTGGGCACCCCTTCCAAAACTACAATAACTTGAAAGGGACTCTTGCACATCAAGTGCCAATTAACCAAGAAGCTTCATCATCCTTCCCATTCACCTACATCGATCCCCCTTCATCATCCAAGTTTATCATTCCTTCCACCTGTTATCTCGAGATCAAGGTCCAAGTCCATGACAAGGAGTGTGGCAAATATAATATTAGTGATTCATTTTGCATTGACTAGTTGCCTACCTCACCTAAGTCTTATGGCAAACTGCATTTGATTCAAAAGGACCCTAAAGTCTCATACAATGCCAACCCACTACCTTTACCAAGAGGGGTGAACTAAATAAGGAAAAACATAGAATATATCTCTTATTGGCTTTATAAAGATGGGGACACAAAACCAATCTAGTTATCAATAAGGGCTTGGGCCCTAGCTCGTCCGGTCATGGATCGCAACTTAAGGCGTGGGTATGCTCCCCATGGTCTTGAGTTCGAGTCTCTGGCTGTGTTAACCCTGTGTGTGTTGCTACCTTGTGAGCGGGTCGTACACACTAGGGGATTAGTCTCGCTTCAGAGCGGACACCTCTAGATTCCACGATAGTGAATATAAAAAAAAAAATCCAGTTACCAATCAAATAATATTCTTTTTTAAAAAGTAAAAAACTCATGCAAACCCTACAAAGTAGCTTTATTGACAAACATTATGTTGAATATGACATAATATTTGTGAATTGTGATGCATATGATTTTAGTATCATACGATTTATATAAAATAGATTCTACAAAATGTTCAAATCTTAACAAAAAAGTGACTTCAATTTTTCTATCACCAAAATATGGTGTCGTATATGACTAGAGATTTTTGAGCCTTTAAACTCATTGGTGAGGTCTATTTTAAATGCACCCAACAAAAGCTCCTATACTAGGGGAAAGGATCCAGTAGTTGTGCACCCTAACTTTGCGCTTCTCAAAATCCTACTTGGAAATTTCAAATCACTTCAATTTTTTTACAACAGCTTCCTTGACAAGTCCCCTTCTTATAACTAAGGTTTCAGGGCCACATCATCAAATATGATGCCACATCAGCATTCTTTTTGCCAAGGTGTCCAAAACAGCCCAAAAAAAAAGTGAGACCAATAGGCATACAAAAGAGACCCCAATAGTTGTGCAGCTGATATGGCATCACCTAATTGGTTACTTTTTACAATATTAGTACATTTCTTAACAACTATTGGTACATTTCCTAACAACTGTTGGTACATTTCCTAACAAAAATTGATATTTTTTGTTTCAAACAATAAGTTTTATTTGTTCAATTTTTGGAACAAAAGGTATCAACAACCCTCACAAGAATTGGTACATGCTCAACTACTGGATCCTTTCCCCTAATCACCTCTCAATTAGAAAAAGGGTTTGCCAAAAACTTTGATATCATGTAAGAGGTCACAAAGACTCGAGCTCTCAAGACCACTTGTAAAATCAAAGATAACATTCCGCAAGAAAGTAACGCCATAAGATAGATTACTTGATTATGGATGCAATAATGTTACATATAATGGATCAAAGACACCCGCACACACACACACACACATATAAGATTGAGAGATAAGACAAGATTGTGATAAGTTTCTGAATCCTACATCGTGAGACAACTAAAGATAAGATCACGTCTTTAAAACTTCTAGAAAGATACCTAAAACCCTAAATAAATTCAATATATGAACATGTGTGAATGGGACATAATAGATGAACTAGTTAGGTAATATACCCTGATAACACCAACACAACATGAATATCTATTTTTGTTGTCTCTAACTCTTTTAGGTATCCCTTTAATGTGTAAAGAAGGTAAACTCACAGTTATGGTGTCCTCTGATTAAATACAGAACTGAAAGAATAGCTAGAATCAATTCAGGGAACAAGAAAAAAATAGTTGCTTCTTGATTTTGGAAGCATTCCTATTGAAGACGAGAGATTTTAGCTGGCATTACTGTTCTTACACTCGGGTGAATGACGATGATTTAGAAATACCAAATACTGCAATCACTAATTTATAAACATTAGGAGTCTAAAGATTGTTGGATATCAAGCGCCACAATGAAAAAAATTGAAACATTAAGCTGCCTGATTTTGGAAGATTGCAAGCACAATAAATTGGTGTGCCAAATCTTAAGTTACATGGTATTGAAAGATTAAAAGAATTTTTTATATAAGCAGTAATTATACAACTTCTAGAAGCCCAAATGGCTTTGCAAGTTTTTCAGACACAAAATCAAATTATTTAGTCTAGGACATATCTATCTAGGGATAAAGTAGACCAATTAGGCGGCTTGCCTAGCATAAACAACTAGGATTAAGGCAAACTTTCTCAGTTCTCATTCCTACTTTTGCCTAGCTTGAGATTGATCACATCAAATTTATTCCGCAAGATATTCTCCATAACATGATCACAGAGTACATAGTTAGTGTGCTTATGCAGCTGGATTCCCCCACTTGTCAAGCCTGATAATTGAATGCAGTGATGCAATTTAAGTGGGAACCCTTATGTTTGTTTACACAGAGCATGGCAATGCTAAAAAGATGAATATCTGTCCTTTCACAATGAGATATTCATATACACTTACATACCACTACACAAAGCATATTGATACCATTTCGATCATGGCTTCCAAGGAGCTGGAGGTGGAGGTGGAGTTGGGAACATGGGGGGAACTGCAGAGAACATTGTATTTTTGTCTATTCCGAGAGTGTCTCCCCCTGCTATTGAAACCAAAGCTGCAACCAGCCCAGCATTTCCTGCAAGTGTTGGCTCTGTGTAATTGTAGTTAGTGCGAACATCATGGAACTTGTCAAATTTATCAGGGCCAGCAACCATAGCTCCTGTAAGAACATTTGGATTGGGTCTTGGACTGTCTCGCCATTTCCAGCCTCCCTTGCAAGAGTATTTGATCTTGTTCTTTGGTATGGATGCCCCCCTGTGGTGAACATGCTTAGGGTAATGTTTACCATATCCCACAATATAGCTCATCTTCAAGGGATTTTTGCCCAAGATATAGTTTAGCTGCCAGAGATTTAAGCATAAGAGATCAATAAGTTCCTCCTGAGCATAAAAATGACAGATACAAAAACTTCTGAGCATTAAGAAAGAATTTGATATTGAAATAGTACCTGAGTTCTTGCAAAGTTGCGCAAGACTTGGACAGAGAAGAAGTTTGGACCACAATACCAACCAGGAATATCTGCAGCCTTTAGATAGTCTGCATAAATTGACGCAAGGAAAGCTGCATTTACTACATACTGCAATGGTTGAGGCCTTCCATGGTTCAGCTGAATCAAACCTCCTGCAAAGGCCAAATTCGGGTTTGTCGGGATTTAAAAATTACTTCAAAGTTCAAACAGATCCCAAAAACTGTAAATACAAAAAAAAATTCCAAGAACTTCACCTCTTGTTCTATTGAAGGAACGAAAGACCGGGAGGTACGAGCACATTACAATATTTGTCTGGTTGTGGTAACTCTTCAAAATTTCCTCATATGGGTATCCTGGGCTCAAGAACAGTCTAAGTCTGCTCAAGAGAACCTGTTAAAACAACCCATGCCAGTGACCCAACATAGACACAGTTAGAGACTTAACGAATAGTAATACTATATTCACCAGATAACTACAATAAGCCCTGATTGTGTTTGGCATGCTATGGCACTTACTTGTGCACCAGCCAGTTTGTTGTCCCAGCTTAAGACACCGTAGTCCTGTCCCCCACGGAATGCTCCAGCCCGCTTGGCAATTCCTGGGGTTGTAGCCAGCTGAAGGTATGAAGAATTTCCTGTTGCATAATACAGCCATGCACCCCCCCAGACATACTCATCATAGTATCCAGAGGAATTGTAGAAGATGGCTGCATCACTGCCACCAGCACTATATCGACCTCTCTGGGTTCTTGAGAACTTGAAAAGCGTCTTTGCACCCTTCACAAGCTTTTGTGAGTAGTGCTTGTTATCCTTGAAAACAATTGATGCTGCTGCCAAGGCAGCTGCCATCTCTGCAGCCAAGTCTGAACCAGTGGAGGACGCGGTTACTGGACGTGTATAGTCAATATCTTCAGGTCTCATCCAGCAATAGTGATCGTTTGGATTGCTCGGCCCATCTGAGGTATCTCCCTTTCCAACCTGTGGGTTTGTAAGTAGTATTTAAGTTTGATTTATAGAAACAATTAGAAATAAACATGTGCAGACAGATAGGCACATATCCATAAAATACTTTCAATTTATTGAACAATAAAAGTGGTTGAGCAACATGCAAGAATTCTCACTACTGGTATCTTTATATGTGTTCTGTAGGAAAGAGACTTGTTAATCAAAGCAATTCCTTGCTACTAGATCACATTAGAGAAGTTAGTGATTGTTTTTGTGGTTTTAACTTGCAAAACCAATGGTAATGCTTTCCTTGCAAATAAATAGAATTGCTTTGCTACCAGACGGTTCCTTTTTTTTAAGCATAACCAACATGGTAAACGCATAATAAGATCTTAACAAACTCCAATTAATTTCCCTAACATACATGAAAATATCTGAGATCTTAAAGAAAACCCCAATAGAATGGTACACAGCACTTTTGCAGGACTTTTCGGAGTTGAGCAAGCTGAGAAATGGAATTTGTGTACAATTTGACCTGCTTTTGAACTGGATATAATTTAGTTTTATTTGATCCTTTAGTTCCATTCATTCTTTCATAACCCAAAATGAAGAGGAAACTTCAAAAGTAAGGTCAAAAATATTAAAAACCACGCAACAAACCCTCATGCCACTAATGATGGCTAAAGAATTCAGCCGTGTGAAGTACCTGACTATAGACCACGGTTATATCATCAGAGGATGAATTGAATGTCTTGAGAATGTAATCTGTTCCCCATTTAATGATCTCTTTAACATGGTTGAGATCTCCTGAAGATTCATACTTTCCACTGTACTCAATAACACTCCAACTAAGCATGGTCATAGCAAATGCACCAGGAAAATTGAACTTGATAGCATCTCCCGCATCATAGAATCCACCAACCAAATTTGCATTGTTGGCTCCTGGATCAGACAGGCCATCACGCAAGCAAGAATTACCTCGCCAAGATACATTATTGTGCTTGGGAAGATGCCCAGCTGCCATTCAGGACACGAACTAATCAATGCATAGTTTTTATCAATAGTTCATCTCTGAGAAAATCAAAGCAAAACAATGGCTCAGTTTGAGGTCACTTGTAATCTTTAAACATGGTTTATTTGTGAGAGAATCAAAGACAAAAACAATGGCTCAGTTTGAGTCCAATTATATTCTTAGGCTTCTGAGACTTTCTGCAATTTTCTTAACTCAAAGGAAAAATAAGCGAACTCGGAATGAATAATTACTAACAAACAATAAAGATGCATTGTCAGGATAATATTTCCAAAAAACTAAAACTAAAGTAGATTTCAGTATTAGTAAAGCAGACCAAGCAGCTGGCTTGCATTTACAGATATTATCTTAAGATTGGAATCAATGCTGGACGGATAACTTGCGAAGTACTCAAGCACTCAATGTAGATAGATATATCTCATCTCGGATTGATTAAAACTTAAAAGTGGATTTAAAGAAACAGTTTTTATAAATTGATCTATTACTGCACCGAGAGACTAATTCACATGGTGATCAAGAGTTTCAATTAAAATAAATATCCAAAAAATGGTAAACCATGTCAGTCATGTCGTTCCATGTTCTAAACTTCTAAGAAAATGTTTGTGGAGATGACCAATTAATTTTAATAGTAACATAGCAAGTAGTTAATTTGTATGCAAAAATAATTTGACATATGCTTGAAGCACAGTATCAAATTTTGATATCGGTTACTTGTATCAACGTATGAAAAACTAATTGCAGATATCTGACTTATTATGCTCTACCTAGAAGATTTTGTTTTCTACAATCCAATTCTTTGCTATCAGTTACTTTTATCAACGTATGAAAAACCAATTGCAGATATCTGACTTATTATGCGAGACCTAGAAGATTTTATTTTCTACAATCGAATTCTTAGCAGGACTATTCAAACAGTGATAAATGGCTCTAGTACTGGCAAATCTACAGCATCCTAGGGATTTTAACCCAATAGTAGGATCACCTCTAAGAGTGTTATGGAACACTACTGCAGAAAAAAGTTGATTCACAACTCACCATCCAATAGTAAGTACATTATCACAGACACCTCCAAATGAAAACCCACTTATCAGATCAGTAACCCGGAAGTCTACTTTGGATTACTTTCTCGTTATCTGGTAAAAGTACCCTTTACAGTCAATTTAAGAAAATACTTACCTACATGGGCATTGAAGATTTGCCTATGTTGCAGAGATCTGCTACTTACCGTGGCATGTGAATACACATCTATTCTGATGTGTGTGTGTCACCAAGATTTGCTACCAGTCAGCAACATGAGACCTCACACACCAATTAGCAGATTTCCTTACTCTGATCCAAATTAAAAGAAAAATACGTTCATAGTCCAGTGTTCTGTATGACTTCTCTATGCAACATATATCATTAATAACTCAATTATCAGCAGAAGCATATAATTTTACAACAAGTTACTACATGCTTTTTGAAGTGTTAAGTAACCAGGGGCAATCACTGTTGTGGGTTCATTTTGTTAGCCAACTGAGTGTTGAAAGAATCTGGCTTAACGTAATCTACCAAGATGGTTTGAACGCAAAGCCAAATTTTAGAAGAACAGTAACCTGGCAAGCTGTTGGGAGCATCATCATTACGTAAAAAGAAGCCTTCACAAACCAGTTCATAAACAACTACCTATATTGACATGAAAGGAAAAAAAAGTAGGCCAGCCATTAAATAACACGAAACAGAACAGGAGATATTAAGTGGCCAATCCCTACACTTGGCTATAGAGTATATAAAATTTATAGATGGGTAGATAGATAGAGGTGTTAGATTGACAGCGTAAATATTAGATTTTGAAGACTAGTCTGCATAAAAAAATTTGCCGATCTGGATTTCTGGACTCTAAACTTACATGGGGTCTAACGCTTTAATACAAAGCATTATGAGAACTAACTTCAAAAGAAGGCCACGTTTATGAGATCATTAACCTGGTAGGGTGATATAGAGATTTTTTTCATCAACTAACCATACCAGACCATTGGAGAAATATCGATCTACATGAGCATGAAAACAAATATAAATTGTTTAAAGACTTCTGGATTTAGTTGTGTTTATCTTTTGTTCTCTAGCTCACCATCATGATGATGGACTGATGATGGACTGGATCATGGAGTGTGATTGAAACGTTGATTCAAAAGATGAACACAGTTAAATCCAGAAGCATGCATATTAACATGGACTGTGGAAACTTAATGTCCCTGACAAATATAAATTTTTAAAAAAATAGAAGAGGAAACATGAACTCGTGAAGGGATGCACATTCTTAGTGATTTGGAGTAAGAAAATCATGTGGTTGTAAAAATTATATATGTCGGAATTCTCTCATCAGCTAGTGAAAAGTGGCATTCACAGGTTTACTTGATCCAAACCACACTTATATGGATACCCAAAAAATGACGGATTATTAGCCACAAAAGATAGAACACAAGATCTGAGATCTTCTGGAGGCAACGCACATAGTAAGTGTTTCATAACATATACACACAGGAGTATAGACCAAAATACTATAAAAATCAGAATTTTAAGACGAATGAAATGTGGCAGTCACGAGCGATTTGAATAACACCTACCCACATGGGCATGAAACAGAAAATGAAAGTTACACACACCAAAAGATAAATCATAAGATCTTGCATAACCAAGTCATAAACTCACTGATCTAATGCATATGGGTGTAAGGTATGCCATGAAAAAATTGGGCTGTACAGACAATTGAAAAGTGGCATTTACAGATTTTCTCTCTCTCTCTCTCTGAAATCTCTCTCTCTTCCCCCTACCTGTGAATGCGAAACATTTTAAAAGTTGAACACATAAAATCTCTCTCTCTCTCTCTCTCTCTCTCTCTCTCTCTCTCTCTCTCTCTCTCTTCCCCCTACCTGTGAATGAGAAACATTTTAAAAGTTGAACACATAAAATCTCAGAACATGAGACCTTGCATAATTAATGCATACACCCAGTGATCTTATGTTAAAAAAATTGAAGTTTAAGGCAATGAATGAACAGTTTTCAATCCAGAAATTTGGGCTTTGAACTTACATCTCTGAGCATTGAAGAACATGAGGGCCTTGCGCAGAGCCTGTGTGTAATTATCAGGTGGCGGAGGGGAATGGTGGTGCCTGGGTACTGTCTTCACAATGAGGGTCACCAGCCCAGCTATAAAACCAGAGACCAAGACAGATATAACAATCCACTTGAACACAGTCCTACTGCAAACAATGCAGCCCAGATCTACATACTTCTTCTTTTTCTGCTCACCAGGGCCCAAAAGCCAGCTCTGTTGAGTCTCGTCCAGCTGCCTGGACAAGGCTGCTCTGTCGAAATCCTGCAGGTTTCTGCTCCTGTCATCATCTGTGGCAGAGTCCACATTGATCTCCAAGGGGCCTCCCCATGGATCTCGTCCGTAGGCAGACATACTAGACAAACAAGCAAGCAGAAAATGTGGGTCTTTCTATTTCTTTCTCCTTTTGCTTTTCTCAGGGTAGTTCTCCTCTCTACCTGAGAAAAATTCGGGCTTTTTCAGACAGTCATTGGAAGCAAGATTGTCTGAGCTAAACTATAGGCCTCTGTATTAACAAGAGGAAGAAGAGCAGGTGCCCTTGGATTTGGATTCAGGTTTAAGGCTCACTCTGTACTGTAATCTGGTGGGGACGCTGACGTATCAACTACTCCAAAGTTTTATTTATAATGTAGCGCGTAGAAAGAAAATGGTGTCTACTGAGTGAGAAAAGTGTGGTGGGATGTTAAGAGTATACCATAATCGGACGCAGACAGCTCCTCGCCAGCCGTGTGTTGTGAGTTGGGTTAGTAAACTCTGGGTCAGTAAAGTGCTCTGTCGACCAGGTGGGTGGGAAAAAATTTGGGGTTTTTATGCCAATGCCACTCATTGGTTATTACATCATTAACTGCAGTCTCAAATTTAATTCTCAGATTAGCCACCGCCGACAGTAGTCCACAAATTGGGGTTTTTTTAAAAGGCCCGGTTGAAATGGAGGCGTTTAAAAATGCTTCGGTTTACTGCCCGGTCAAGCGCTGATACCGAAACCGGTTTCGACATTAATCTCAATTTTTGAGCTGCCTGTGGGTATAAAATCTTTGACGATATGTTGACGGTGGGAAGTTTGATTGCGTGGAACAGGATCTTTCACACGATTATCTTGTGATTTTTTTTAATTTAAAGCCTGCAAACAATTATTTGAGATGATGATACATCTCATTTTGAAACTGTCTCATTTTTTTTTAGTATGGGGGTGGGGGAGTTTGAGATGATAAATATGTCTCATTTTTTTTAGTATGGGGGTGGGGGAGTTTGAGATGATAAATATGTCTCATTTTTTTTTAGTATGGGGGGTGGGGGAGTGTGAGATGATAAATATGTCTTTTTTTTTTGGGTATGGGGGTGGGGGAGTTTGAGATGATAAATATGTTCAATTATTTTGTTGTTATTGAAGATTGAGTAATAAGGATGAGGTCATGATCGTGTAATGGACGATTTTTTTGTTGATTTTTAGTTGAAGAAGTTTCAACTTATGGTGCATGCTTTCTATTGAGTAGTTAAATGATTTTTTTGTTGATTTTTAGTCGAAGAAGTTTCAACTTATGGTGCGTGCTTTCTATTGAGTAGTTAAATGATTTTGGGTTTGATATAAATCTCTCCAACGAAAAAAAAGAAGAGTTATAAATCTATGAAAAATGATTTATTTTCTTTTTGTCTTCTTTTTTTAAATGTTTAATTTGTTCCTTCGATCATTTATGGGTTTGATCATGTCTTCTCTCAAGCTGATTATGGCCTATTGGATGAGGCATTATATGATTCTCTTCAAAACTCTCCTAACATTCAACAAAACATCTTCTTTAATATCAAAATGATATTAATATGATAATTATTAATAATATCAAATTCAAATTTTGAAAATGACCTTTGTAGTGTGTGGAGTTCGTAATGTACCCTACCCTCGTTGTCCTTTTCTTATTAGTTATGGTGTCTCAAACAACTCTCAAATTTCTAACTATTTTACTCATATTGAACAATTTATCAAATCTCAACTTCTAACTACTGATTATTTAGGGTGTAAATACTTGAAGAAACAAACAAGTAACCCCTATCCTTATTTTTGTTCATCTATTAGATTATCTTCTTCTATTAGTGTCCTACCTTCTTAGCTTGAAAATTTCTAGATTAGACTGTGTGATCATTTTTTTGGTTGACATTTCAAATCACGTATCATGATCCATCATTAAGATGAGTAAGCAAGAGAAGAGAATTGAGAGATGAGTAGCAGATAGCTAAATAGATGAGGGAAAGGGGTGACTCGATAACCAAGACAATTAATTGGAAATGTCTAAATTAAATTGTCTTGATTCTCAAGTCACCCTTTCCCCTCATCTATTTAAACTAAGCCTTCCCAATTAATCATCTTGGTTCTCCAATCACCCTTTCCCCTCATCTATTTAAACTACACCTCCTTAATTAATTGTCTTGGTTCTCGAGTCAACCCTTCCTTTCATCTACTTAATAACCACCTCGTCTAGATTAATTGTCTTGGTTCTCAAGTCTCACCCTTTCCCCTCATCTATTTAAACTAGACCTTCCAAATTAATAGTCTTGATTCTCGAGTCACCCATTATTTTCGTCTATTTAACTACCTCGTCTAACCTTCCCAATTAATTGTATCGATTCTCGAGTCACCCCTTCCTTTCATCTATTTAACTACCTTGTTTAACCATCCCAATTAATTGTCTTGGTTCTCGAATCACCTCTTCCCCTCATCTATTCAACTATATTTAGTGTGCTACTCATCTCTTAATGATCTTCTCTTGCTTACTCATCCCAATGATGGATCATGAAACGTGATCCAAAGAATCGATAAAAAATAGATCACTCAATCTAATCCTAAAATCTCCAAACTAACTTTATGCACTATAATAATTTCATAAAATATTTATTTTTACATACAAAAACTTTCCAACATTCACTATAATTAGTGGTACCGATATTACATTTTAATAAACAAAAATAATTATAATAACAATATGCTCTTCTTAAGTGAATATTTATTTTGTTTTATTAAAAGTTAAATCCAATACTTTAATCAATGCATAGAAAATAAAAAATAATAAAGGATGTGGAGAGAATTCGGTGCGGTGTAGTTTAGTCGTAAGCGAATATGCGCCACAGGCTGGCACTTCACTCGTTTCGCATTATTGGCTTTCGTAAGTTGGGGAATTTCTTTCTCTTTTCCTTTTTATGCGAATGTGACTCGAAAAGACTGTGAGAAAACAAGCCATTGGTTTTACATGCGACCTTGTGAAAAAGTAGGCCCTAATCTTTTACATTTACAGCATTCGCACACTGCGCACATCTTGGTAAGAATTTGAAATGAACTAGGAACCTTCCTTTATTTTTTAAACAAAACTAACCTTGGTATAAATTTGTAAAGCTAAAAGTATATATTTGATATGTTTTCTAAATATAGATTCATTTTGTTATGTTTGTTTTTAAGTATAGAAAAGTATATAGATATTATTATTTTGGCATTAAATTTGATAAATGATTTAAATTTTTAATAATTGAATTGATTTTATTTTAATTTATGTTAAATTATTTTATATTGTTGAGTTCTATATCATTATTTTGATTCTTAAAAATGCAATATCAAATTAAATTAGAGATCATGTTTCATCTCTATGAAACTGAATGTATGTACTTATTCTTTCCATTTGTCATCAAAGACATAGTATTGTGTTTGAACCAAATTTAACATGTGTTTTAGTAATCATCTTGCAAGGTCATTTCTTCAAACTTACAATTGTCTCAAGTTCACAAGGATACAATTGTTTTGAAATGAAGTAATAACAAAGATTAGAAGCTCTAAAGGTAACATCAACAATAGACAAGGGTAATCATGGGACAATAACAAGAGCAAATGAATTGATGAAAGTGGCAAACATAAATTAAATATTTGTCTAATATGGTCTTAAAAGGTGATGCCATGAATTATGTTCTATACTAGAGTGATAGAGTCACCTCAAAGCTTCATCTTAGCATGGATGGGCAATATTTCAACCCAAGGAGTATGGAAAAGGTGGTGTAGGTCAATGAGGTTGAAAAAAGTTTGAGTTGGGTGCACTTTGCTAGTGATTAGGCCACTTAGAAATTCCACCCAATCTTGTTGAACACGTGGTGTGAATGTATAAAAATTATGTCAATAGTATGAAGATGGTTTAAGCCTTCCAAATCTCTATACAACATTTTTAAGGAAGTAATAGTGAATGAAGGGTTTTCCCTACATAAGAAACATGTCAATGACAACCAAAAGTTTTTCTCAAAGTTAAAAATGTTAAGGTAAATCATTTGAAATTTTTCCCAAGTGTTAAGAGGAAAAATTAGGAAAGTCGAACAAAAGCATTGCCTTTAAAATCCCAAGTATTATTTTTCAATAGTCCAAACATCAAACTTTTCTACCTAGAGAAACTTAAAAACTTGATTTATGTGGAGGCAAACTCCACTAAAGACTTGGAAGTTGGCACTAAGTGAAAGTGGCACACTTGCAAATAGGCAATTTTACCATTTAACTTTTTCACCTGGATAGTGAAATTGGCAACAATATTGATATTATCTACCTAAACTTTTGCTAGTTAGTGAGGAAAAGTGACAAACTTATTAGGAACACTTTCCATAATTGAGATAACTACACTTTCATGTTGGCAAAACCATAATACTTTTGTACCTAGGATAGAATGTGGTAACATTACTGACATTCTTTACCTAAAATTCTACCAACAGGGAAGGAAATTGGCAAGCTTATTAAGGGGTTGAAATAACCATGTTTTACAGGATAAAAAATATGGTAAACTTATATAAAGCACCTATGGATATTGGCTTAACCATCACAATATTCTAACATTTGAAAAGGGAAAAGGCATTGTAAAAAATTGCTTCATATCAAACATGGGCACACTTTACACTTACTTTGAGCATTGAAATAATTTTTCTCAATGTTTTGACAAAGTGGTAGTTGTATACGGTAAAAAATGATGATGATAAACTATTGTAAAACCACAAAGATCCAACCACAATAAAACCTTAGTTCTACAACCAAACATTCACCATACACTAATGGAGATACCTAAGAACATGCAAATCAACAAATGAACAATATTACCATTCACATGCCAAGTAGGGTTTCAATCTCCATTATCTCATATCTCCATTGATTTTGTTTGATATATCTGCTCTCAGATTTTATATGTGCACAAGACCTCAACAAAGAACGGATTGTGGTTGAAGTTGCTTGATCACAAGAAGGCTTGATTGCATTAGGTGATTAGACGCATTGATTAGGGTTGATAATGAAGGAGAGTATCCTCTTATATAGAAGACACTTTAGAAAATGGAGAGATACGATTAAGAGGTGAAAAAGGTAAATGGTCAGCTAAGATTAAAGGGGAGGTAGAAGAAATAATAGAATAATGAAGGGGGTAGGTAAAGGAGGATTAAGAGATAAGCGACATGTGTCATAGAGGAAAAAGCTAATGAATTAATTAAATAAATAAAGATTTATTTAATTAATAGAAGAAGTGGGATCAATTAAATAAATAAAAGTATTTATTTAATTTAGGAGAAAGATAATTTAAATAAAAATATTTATTTAAATGAGAAAAGGGCTAGAAAAGGATAAATGAATTAATTAAATAAATAAAGATAATAGAAGACTTAGGATAAAATAATTAAATAAATAAAATATTTATTTAATTAAAGAGGACAATTTTAGGTGTCTACAGTAGCACCATATAAAAGTTCCTCTAAGTGACTAGGGTGACAAAAATGCTTGAAATTTTTATTCGAACCGTAAAAGGGTTATTAGGCATTCAAAGTATATCACAACAATGATATTAATATGAGCATTTAATCATATCATCAACAAACTTTCAAAAGAGCAAAATTAGCAATATAATGGCAATTCAATGATTTTAAGCATTTGCGTTAACCTTTAGTAAATACATTAGTCATTTTCTCTATGTAATCTCTTTAAAAATTAGATTTGTATAGATGGTGTTTGGTGTTTTCAAAGTTAATTATCAACTCTTGTATCGAAACCTTCACTTATTTTTTCTTTGCAGGTATATAATACCAAGAATCCTATCAACAAGATTTTATAAATGAAAATCAATGGTATAACAACAATAAACATATTGATTTTTAAAGTGATTCGTATGAGTATTTTTTTAAGGTTTGAGGAGCTTCATCTTTAAACATACCATTACTATGTTTTCTTCTTGGGCTTATATAGCATGTTATAATATCAATTAAGATAAAATGGTTTATGACAATCATATTAACATATTTAAAGATATGATCTTATGCGGGAAATGGAGAGAATAGCGGAGGGAATAGCGTTTGCAGTGGGAAATTTGAAATCGAGAAATGGAGGGAACAACGATGCTGGATCCTCTGGTTCTGAATCCACTGCAGCTCAAGGACAAGCATCTGATGAGGATGGGAGGCAGGATGAGGACCCACAAATACAAGACCCTCCTCTCGATCATGAAAACTTAAAAGATTCCCAAGAATCGAGCCTCGAGGCAGTGAAGTTTGACTCAAAAAATATCAAGGAGGGGCAAAAATCCAAACCCTGGAATAGTCTTTTTGCAAGAAATGCATCTGGTAAATCATCTTTCCCCTTTGTGAAAGATATATCAAATAATAGAATAGGTAAACTTGCGATTGAGATTCCTGATATAGTTATTGATCATAGCATCTCTTTAATGTCTTTTTCTTTGGTGGGGAAGTTTGTTGGACCTTGACCTAATATTGAGGATGTTAGGTCCTTTGTTAAGAGAAAATGGAGAATGAAAGGACAAATTGATGTCTCTGCCTTGCCTAGAGGCTTTTTTGTTTTTTCTTTTTCCTGCGGGGAAGATATGGAAGTTGCTTTAAGTGGTGGCCCCTGGATGTTTGGCAAATCTTCTCTTTCTGTTAGAAAATGGTCTACTAACATGGAACTCAATGATTCTTTCTTTGAATCTGCTCTGGTGTGGGTTAGGTTGCCTAGGTTGCCATTGGAATACTAGTTGGAGGATGTTTTCTCCAGAATCGCTAACTCCTTTGGGGAGCTTGTTGCGATAGACCCAATGATAGCAGCCCGCAAGAGATTGGTGTATGCGCATATCTGTGTCAATATTTCACAGAATATGGACCTCCCAAGCACTATTGACATAAATTCCAAACTTGGGTTATAGGAACAGTCAATAGAATTTGAATCTCTCCCCTTTGTTTGCTTTTCTTGCAAAAGAGTTGGTCACTAGACTAAGGCTTGTCCCAGCAACCCTAAAAAACCTGTGATGACAAATATCCATAAACAGGTATGGAAAGAAAATAATAATAACAAAGACTGTAACAAGTTAGAAGGAAAAAGTGGAAACTCGGTTAATATATCTGAACCACTGGAAGCAGATGGCACTGGCCCTCTTAAGAACCCCCCTCTGAAGGGGAACAAAAAGAATGAAACTAGGGAGTTTGAGATTAAAACAGTCAATACCTTTGAGGCTCTACAGACACAGGTGAAGGAGAATGAAATCAATGAAGAGACACTTGAAGATGGTGAGATTGAGAATATCACTGATTCTCATCATGAGGCTTTTCAGGAACCTATATCAAAAAAAGATGAACACTGTCTAGAGGATGATTTTCAAGAACATGAAATAAAACTGGGAAGGAATAACAAGTTTGGATCGCCTCAGGTAAACTTAAATACCTTATTCCAGAACATAGGAGTTGATATGACTACATCATCCCAGAAAAGAGAAGATCTATGGAGCAATATGCAAGATGAGTCTAGAGCAGAACAAGAAGAAAACACAACTGGAAATGGAAAGAAAATTATAACCAAGAAGGTAGGAGGCCTTAATGGAGTAAAAACCAAAACCAGATCCAAGGCTGATTTTGGAGCTTCAAGATCCCCACCGGGATGCAAAACTATGAAATGGCATAGGGACCAGGAGAGCAAGCAAAACATAGCTGATGGAAGGCAGCGAACTATCAAGGAATCCAGCCCTCGGGCTTCCAAATGAAGGTAATATCTTGGAATATCAGAGGCCTAAATGGTCTCAATAAATAGGATATATTAAGGAATCTCATTTGAGATCAAAATCCGGATATTATCCTAGTTCAAGAAACCAAAATGAGTAAAGAGAAAGTGGAGAAATTAAAGTTCTTTAAAAATGGAGGGGCTTGTGGTAGTAGCTCGAATGGAGCCTCTGGAGGGGTTGCTATTTTTTGGAATAAAAGCACAACCTCTGGAGATATGATTGATGTTGATGGCAATATTTTATCCCTAAAAGCTAAAAGCATCATTGATGGTAAGGAATGTGTCATCACTAATATCTACGCCCCTAACTCCAAATCCGCTAGAAGTAAATTCTGGAATAAAATTCAGCATAAAAGAAATTCCTTCCCTCTGAACACCTGGGTTGTGATGGGAGATTTCAATACTCCTCTACAAGACATTGAAAAATTTGGAGGCAGCCAAGCTCAACCAGACAGCAGATCTGACCTGATGGACTTTATTAATGTCAATGCTCTCATTGATATGGATCTCAATGGGGCTTCCTACACTTGGTCTAACCGAAGGGATGGTAAAGATCTCATCCAGGTAAGACTTGATATATCCCTTGTTACTAATGATTGGATTCTTTCTCATAGATGCTCCATTTTTGTTATTAATAGAATTGGGTCTGACCATTATCCCATCTCTTTTGTTGCTGAGAATTTTAAGAATAATCAGAGTTTCCCTTTTCGGTTCAAAAAAATGTGGACTTCCCACCCTAATCTTGAAAAAAATATTGCTAACTGGTGGAATCTTGATGTTAATGGAACTGATATGTATAAAGTTGCTAAAAAACTTTAAAACATCAAAACCAACATTAAGACTTGGAACAAGAAGGTCTTTGGTGATATCTTTGATTCAAAGAAAAAACTAAAGGAGGAACTGGACCAGATCCAAAATTCAATACAGAAAGAAGGTTACAAAAAGTATTCCAAAGCCATGGAAGATGATGTTCTAGTCAAACTCCACAACATTATTTCTAGGGAAGAAATCTATTGGAGGCAGAGATCTAGGGCTATATGGTTGAAGGCAAGGGACAGAAACACTAAATTTTTCCACATGACTTCTCTAAAACACAAGGCAGCGAATAGAATCACAAGACTGATTGTTGAAAACAACACTCTACTTAATAAGGATGAAATCAAGGATGAAGTTGTTAGGTTCTTCAACCAGCTCCTCACAAGTAACAAGGACATTGATCAGACCCACCAACTCAATTTGGTTAATATTATTCCTAAGATCATTAACCCTATTCAGAATAAGGCCCTTTCTACTATCCCGTCTGCTGGAGAAATTAAAAAAGTTGTCTTTTCATTTCAAGGGGATAAAGCTTCGGGTCCTGACGGTTTCCCTATGTTTTTCTTCCAAGAATTCTAGCATATTGTGGGGGAAGACACGGTTAATGCGGTCAAAGAATTCTTTGGATCTAGAAGAATCCTTAAGGAACTCAACTCCACATTTATAGCCCTAATCCCCAAAGTTGTTGGGGCAGACTCTATGGTATATTTTAGGCCAATTAGCCTATGTAACTCTTTCTACAAAATCATATCCAAAGTTCTGACCACTAGAATTTTGGCGGTGCTTCCCTTCATCATCTCTGAGGAGCAGAAAGGTTTTGTTCCTAGCAGGCAGATTTTGGACTCTATTATTCTTGTTCATGAGAACATTCATTCCCTCAGTACTGCTAAAAAAGAAGGCTTCTTGATAAAGTTGGATTTGGCGAAGGCCTATGATAGAGTGGAGTGGAATGTTCTTTTCAAAATTATGGGGCCTTTTGGTTTTGATGAAAAGGTAACCAAAATAATCAGAGTAGTTGATCACTACTCCTATGTTCTCTATTCTGATTAATGGATCTCCTACCAATTTTTTTAAAACTTTAAGGGGGCTCAGACAAGGAGATCCCATATCTCCTATCCTTTTCACCATTTTGGCTGAAAGTATGAGCAGATTGATTCACAAGTTGAAACAGAGCAAAACTATCAAAGGTCTTCAACCTTCCTCTGCCAATGTTTTTTACTCTCATCAACAGTTTGTTGATGATACTATCTTCATGGGACATTCTTCTGTTAAGGAGGCTGATGCCTTCAAAACTGCTCTTAATTCCTATGCTTTGGCTTCTGGTTAGGGAGTCAATTGGGACAAATCGACTATTTAGTTCCTGAATACTCCGGTCATAAGACAACAGAAAATTCCTAAAATTATTGGGTGCAAAGTGGAAATGCTCCCTTCCACCTATCTGGGTCTTCCCTTGGGTTTAGCTCCCCCAAATTCCTTCTGGAATATGCTTATTGATAAATTCAATAAAAGACTTGCTGGATGGAAAGGTTCCATTTTATCTCAGGCTGGGAAACTGCAGCTCTTTCAAGCTACTTCTTCAAAATCTCCTTTTTTATGCCCTTAGCCTATTTGGTATCCCGGTTAAATTTGCTAAAGCAATGGAAAGAATCCAGAAGAGATTTTTATGGTCAGGAGTGGAAGAAAAAAAAAGAATATCCTTGGTTTCTTGGGACAAATTTTGTAGACCAAAGAACAAAGGGGGGTTGGGGATTAAAGCTCTAAAAACCTTTAACAAAGCTCTTCTTGCTAAACAATTATGGGGAGCCTATGATACTAAGAAAGATTGGAATCAAATTTGGTTTGACAAATACATTTAGAATCAGCCTATCCAAGGGATCCTTAATTCTGAAGACATCCCTATTGGATCCTTCATCTAGAATGGCATTACTAAATCCATAAAAGTGGCAAAAGCTGGGGCTGGATGGGTCCTTGGAAAAGGTGACAGAATAAGGTTTTGGGAAGACCCCTGGATGAAGAATGAAGCTCTTTATGATCAAGGCAACAGTCAAATTATTGAGGAATGTAAAAGGAGGTTTGGGCTAATGGTGTGTGACTACTGGAAGTTGGACAAGTGGGTTAGGCTTGATGATATTCATTCTAGATTTTCCTTCCTCCAGAAGGAGCTGCTGTCCTTTTCCCCTAACAAAGACTACGATGATGTGCTCCTCTGGAAAAGTGATCCTAACGGTGAATTTACGGTTGCCTCAGCCTACAAAAACACCTTTTCTCAAACTAGTAATCCCATTTGGAGTAAAGTTTGGAACAACATTTTGATCCCTAAAGTCAACATTTTCTTTTGGCTTGCTTCTCGTAATAGTACCCTTACTCTTGACAATTTAATCCGAAGAGGTTTCAAATTCCCTAATAGATGTGAGCTATGCCAGAAGGAGGGGGAATCTGTTGATCATCTCTTTTTTCACTGCTCTTTTACCTAGGATATTTGGTGCAAAATGTGGGAAAAATGGAAAATCAATTGGGTTATGAACAAGAGTATCAAGGATATTATCTGGCAATGGAATTTTCCAACCAAATGCCAACTTATCAAGAACCTTTGGTCTTTGACCCTCCCCATGATTTGCTGGGGCATTTGGAAAGAAAGAAATAATAGGATATTTAGGGAAGCTAAGTGTAATACTCAGGTGGTCTTTGAAAAAATCTACAGGGCTATAAAGGAGAACATCAATATTCCTCACAAGAACAATCAGTAATGGTCTGTTACTGATATGAATGATATGGAAAGAGACATCCTCACTGAATGGAACCTAATACATAAGTTCTACAGATCAGAAAATAAGAATAGGAGAGATAACATTGTCTGGCGTTTTCCTGATTGTGACTGGATAAAGGTAAATTTTGATGGGGCGGCTAAAGGGAACCTTGGGAAGGCTGGTGGTGGAGGAGTTATTAGAAATGCTCAGGGAATTTGCATTGCTACTTTTGCTTCTCTGTTTGGGGTCCAAAATAACCATGTTGCTGAAGCTTTGGAAATGCTAAAGAGCCTCCAGCTAGCTCAAGAATTCAAATTCAAAAAAATTTGGCTCGAAGGGGACTCTTTAAACATCATACATGCCCTGAAAGGTACAAGCTCTGTTTCCTGGAATATTACTAATTTAGTTAAAAGTGCTAAATATCTATTAAATAACTATGTTAGTATTAGTATAACTCATACCTTTAGAGAAGGTAATAAGGTTGCGGATATTCTAGCCAATGAAGGGGTCAATTTGGAGAAGGATGTCAAATACATTAGAGAAACTCACATTAAAAGGGAGGTTAAAGAGCAATTATACTTTGATCTCATCAATGGGTCAAGTTAATCTCATGATTACTTTTTGGGGAATGAATTCCAAAGATAGATTTTGGGGGCGGATTAACTGTCAGCTTATGAGTGTTTTTTGGCATTATTTCCAAGATCATATGTGTGAGAAAGATTATAGTAATAATCGCTGGGTTTGTGTGGCCATAAGCAGCAATTTCAAAACAACGAAAGAGTCTCTATACTGGAATTCCAGAAATAACAAGTTTTTCAGGGTTTCATCTGCGGACTATGAATTGTAGTAGAGGGTATCTCTACTTGGAGCTCAGAATGGGTGGTAACCTAAACAGGAGCGGGCCTCCAGGATGTGAAAATTGGAAGAGTGAACGAAAGGTCTGGAGAAGGCTCCACAGATACGGCTTTACTGACTATATGGAAAAGCTTCATGGAAGTAGAAATTCTGTGTCTTATGGGTTTGCTAAAAGCTGGAGTAATAATAGAGTCACCCTGTTCGGGGAGATTTGGCAAATTGATGAAAACCTAGTTGCAGAGGTTACAGGTCTTCAGAAGGAGGGGACTAAATTCTACAGGGATCGAAAGTATGCAGCTGAAGCTTTCAAAAAATTCCCGAAGTCGAAGGATGAGAAGGGCAAGCTGGTGAAGAAGGACAACATCTCCTACTACACTCCTCAGTAGGTAAAGCCCTTCTAGCAAAAATTTCTAAGGGTTTTAATGGAGTATTTGACTGTGGATGGCAGATTTACAAAAATTTATAACTATCATTTCACTATTTTGAACCATTTTCGTCATGGGGCTAAAATTTCCCTGTCATTCTATTTAGCGTCCTCTCTAAATGAGAGCCTTGTAGACCATGCTAAAAAGCCAAACTCTTACCCTTTAGCCCACCAGGGGCTTATACTGCTAATATATGAATATCTAAAGGACAAGGCTAGGGCAACCAAAGATGACCCCTTGATCATTAACGCTCATATCTATGAGAGTTGCAAAGACTCTGACTTGAATGGGGATCAGCCCAACACCCCTACCCACAAAAAAAGGAAAGTTGAAATAGAGCATGAGGAAAAGGAGGTGCATTGTGATGAGGAAGAGGAAAAGGATAAGGACAGTGATACTAAAATGGAGCAAAATAAGGATGAGAACTATGGTGAAGGGGAGGAAGGGGCTAACTCCGAAAACCCTCACTCTAACCCTAAGGGCTCGGAAAGTGAGAATGCTACTCTGAATCCTAAGGAGTATGACAACCCTAACTCTGAGGAGACTAAAAAGGGCAAGGACTCTGCGAACACCATATTGAACACAGCTCGCAACTGCACTCTGGAATCCTTCAATTTCCAGAAATGGTTTGTCGAAAACATCACCAGTATGCAAGGTAAGCAAAGGGAGTTGGAAGATAAGATTAATAAGTTGATTAAGGATTCTGACTCTGGGAAACAGAATGAGGATACGGAAAACAATGAAGCTGAGGAGGAAATGGAGATGGAGGATTGGTTGGAGAATGATCTGATCAAAGGGGACATGAAACACTTGGAGGATGTTATCAGAACTCTGAAAGAGCAGGCGGAGGAGGACAAAGACAACATCAACACCTGGATCACTCGTAATGAGAAGGTTCTGAAAGGCCTCATGAACCACAGCCTCCAGGTCCTTAAAGTTTCTTCCCATAATATGAACGCTTTGGTGGATCATTTGGAAAGGAAAAATCAGGATAAGAACCTAGTAATTATAGAAGACGCTCCAACCTCCAGCCCTACCCACCAGAATCCTAGACATAGAACTAGGCAGACCACCACTGGGAAGGACACCAAAATGAAAGAGAGCCAGCTGGGATAGGAAAACAACGACCTGAGGGAAGCGGCCAAGGCGATGATGCTCTTGGTACAGAATGCTGAGGAATCAATTAAGAGTTTTTAATTAACTTGTAATGCTGGGCTTGGGGCCAATTTCTTGCTGGCCTCTTGATGTCCCTTTCTCTACTACTGGTTTTTCTGCTGGTCTTTTACAGCTGTCTTATTTTGTTTCTTTCTTGGCTATCTATCAAATGTAATTGGGTTTCGGGTCCCTTAAAACCTGTTTTTACTTAATCAAAAACATATTTAAAGAGATAAATTGATCTACAAAAATAAATAAGATAATAAGAAAGTTTTCTCTCAAAGCCTAACAAATGTTTAGAGTATCTAAGGTTGCATCTTGTTCTAGATAGTGAAAGATTTTTCAGATCCAAACCATCAAATCTCAAACTTATTAGGCTTCAATATTTGTCAGATGATTCATTAAATTTCAATGAGAAAAATGTTTCAAAATCGAGGACACTCATGTGCAAGTTATTATTTTTTGTAATGGTTGCATCTAGTAGTGGTTAGAATTATTTTCAATGTTCTACTTATGGGAAAAGCTAAGAAACCCTTTTTAGGTTGCATTATTTTATTAGTTGGCTCACAATATATTCTCTTTAAAGTTCATTTCTTTATGATTTTCTTATAGATTTGAATAGATTTTTTTAAATATTTCTTTGGGGTATTTCATTATTATTTTCAAATCCCTAAAACCATATTCATTAAAACCTATAAATAAGTGTATTAGGCACCATACATTCTTAATGAGAAATGATGCTACACAAATTATTGTTCATGATGAAGTTAAGATTGAATATTTGGTTGTGTCATCAAGTAAATTGAAAGTAGATTAGATTGAGTCAATATTTGTATTGATAGCATCTATCTACTTGATTTGTGGCTTTGAATGTAGCTTGTTTATTTATTTCTTGAAATTATGCGATGTATTCCTTGAATCTTTATTTACACTATTATAAATAGCATTTGTTTTAGCTAGAGCTAGAAAGTATTATTTATGGTATAAATTAGATGACTATTGATAATTTAGTACATTTCACGAAGGAAGGTGAAACTTCCTAATCCTATATTTTAAAATTTCCATCAAGACTATTCAAGTGCAAGCTCATCTTCAGCATTGGTTCATGGGTTTTAAACCTATATTCAATTTCAAGGATGAAGAGCATGCCACAATAATGGGTGTTAACACCCATAATAATCAGTTTTAGTCCATTGACACTTGAAATTCATAATAAATCTTCACATGTCTCATGAAAATTTTAAAAATCCCTTGGTAATGGCACACAACACCCTAATAAACACAATGTTGTCTTTGTCATATAGCATGCATTTTGGGGGGAGTGCACTGTTAAGACAACATGTGTGACTTTTTGGGACCTTGGATAGAGGAGTATCTAAATGGTTCCACCATCTTGCTACAAATTAGTCACCAATTAAGATTTAATGTGGAAAAAACTTAGCATGATGCAAACTATCCAAAGTCAATCATATTATCTTTTCTTGATTGTCAAATGTGAAGAAAGATGCAACAAGCTAAAGTGAGAATTTGTTATGTAATTCAACTACCTTATTAGAAGAACCAACTTTTATTGAATAAATCTTTAAAAATCCTCCCAAGTTGTTTTATTGACACATTTCCATCAAAGGTCACATTCCTAATTAAATCCAATCTTATTGATGAATTGTAAGAAGCAAAATAATAAGAAATTATTATATAAGACAATATGATTGCTATTGGTAAAGGAAAAATACTCGATAAGGTCAACGATTCTAAGTTCTATTGATTCTTACTTACAAAGAGTGATTACTTACTTGGATAACCTAAAAATATAGTTTTAACAAAATCCTCTAGCTCAATAATTCCAAGGGAATCCTTAAAGAAATGTTGGTCCTTTTAATAGAAATGACTAATTAAGATTGCATCCTCTACTTGAAATGCTTGTCTTGGAGAATACCTCATAAAGTGAACTTGAATAAATTTTGTCTTACATGCAATAGAAGATTGTGGTGCTAGGAATTCTCTTGAGATTCTTCACATGATATGGCTTATGGCTTCTTCCATGTCAAATTATCCACTTTGTTTAGGTAACTTCAACATCTTTGAGATAATCTTGATTGCAACTCTTTGACAAGATATTTTCAAATCTTGGATATGCTCATACTAGTAAGTCAACACATTCAATGACCACATGTTTTAAGGAGTCAAAGAGTTCAGAAAGGAAAAGTATGTTAACAACATATATGGAAAGAGAAACTAATTACATATCTTGTTTTGAAGAACCCATCTTTGCCTCTTCTTCAAAAGATATTTTTCACTTATCACACATGCACAACTTCAATCACATGATGAAGAGGAATCACCTTCCTTACTGGATGTATAATTAAATAAATAGCATATGTTCTCAATAGGAGTGGCTTGAAAATGCATGCAAAATACAGTGATGGACTAATTATTCTACTGAAAAAGAGGACAATGAATAAACCACAAATGAAGTCATATCAAATCAATTATTTTTTACATTTGAAGGATTATTTGAAGAACCTAGACATAGAAAGATAGAATAATGATCACAATTATATGAAGAATAAAATATTATGTTTGGAGATATTTGGTATTTGAATCACACATTAGGTTAGAATTGTCTCTGGAGAGTTGATTGTTGAATCTTAACATTTTCTTGCAACTCATTTATTAAAGATATAGTGAACTTTCTTTTGAGTCTTGACTCATCCTCATTTTCAACAGCTCCCATGTTGATAAATGAAGAATCAATAATTGAACACATCTTTATAGTCATTGAACATGTAACCAGAAAATGAATGCTATAAAAAAATCATGGTTTTAATCTAACCCTTGTGATAGTAAATATTATTTGAAAAATTAAAAGATGGCGAGTCTAATTGTATTCTCCCTTTAATGGCTAGATTCTTTTCAAAGAAATTTTCACGACAATACTAGAAAGGTATAGTTTTCTCAAAGCCCATAATCATTATCTTAGGATGATATATAAGTTTACTTCCTAAGATTATTTTTTTCCTACAAGGTGTTCATTTTTGTAATGATTTGGGGTTCATAGAGAATGCAAAACTCGATGAAGTGTTTCTAACATGTTCATGACCAATAGCAATTATGTAATTAGAGATTTGAATATAAATAATAGAAATGTTTCTTTAACAAACCCAATCTCTTTTGGATAATAGTGTGTCATTTAAGTTTATGTTTGAGTGCGTTGAGGTGATACATGAAAAGAATCAAATAAAATCTGTAATCCTTGGATTTGGTGATGACTTGTGCCAAATTTTATAATACAAAAATAAGAAAAAATCAGGATTTAGGGGATCACACTCTTCTTTCTAATTCATACCACAATCCGTTGATGAAATTTTGGATACTCACCCTTGACTAGAATATATCAATGTTATACTAAAAAAATAAGAGAAATTTAGGATTTAGAGGATCACATTTTTCTTTCTATTCCGTACCATAATACATTGATGAAATTTTGGATACTCACCCATGAATAGAATATATCAATGTTATAATAGATTCTTCAAGGAAATGTTTTGATGATAACTCAAACCAATATAAGAATACTATCAATAAAAAATAATCAAATCCAAGAATTTATACAACTAGGTTGCCCAAGATCCCACATAAGAGAGAATTTTTTGAAGTCTATGACATTATCACATTGCTATCTCAATGATTGGTAATAAATATGCAAATAACTTTCATCCTTGGATTTTTCAACGTATTATGGGGATCTTGGGAGGAAACAAGCACATTAACTAGTCAACTTTAATTATTAACCAAGTAAGTGATCAATCAATCAACGTGAAGAAATTAAAACATTTTCATATGAACTCGTATTTGGTATAATCTCTTCCTAGAAAAGGAGTATTATCAAGCTATTAAAGGGATGTAAATGTGATTTTATGCTAAAAGAAAGTACATGAACACTACCTTGATTGGAATTGAAATAAAGAGAAAAGCATTTCAGGGGGGTGAATGATACCTTTGTATTTTTTTATAAAAAATAAGCTTAAGAAGATCCTAACTAACAAATATTTATCGAGGCTATCACTTTTTTTGCCTAATGGGGCAATTGGTTCATTCATTTTTTTTATTTTCTCATATAACATGGTTGGTGGTTTCATTAAAGTACCTTATAAATTAATAAGTATGTTATTAAGAAGTTGGCTTTGTTAAGTCATGACATTATTTTGTCGATGTGCATAGCTTCTCTCAAGCAAGCACAAGCTATGGATTCAATTTTCCTATTTTTGTCAATAGGTAGTCTTGTCCTTCATGCCTCAATGCACAATTACTTGCAAACATTTCAAACATGTTGACATGCATGCATAACATGATTTTTTTGAATTAATTCTTCTTTCTTTATTCTGAGTATTGTCTCTCAAAGTTGTGAAACCCCAAATCCCTAAATAGAAACATGACCTAAGTGTTATGTATGTTGATTAAAGGTGGACAACTTGTGACTTTTGATTGGGTAGGGACAAAAATTGGCCATGTAACAAAGATGTATAACTCCTCTTCCTTTAGTATCTACTAGGCCAAGGGGAGTGCTCCTTGAGGTATTTAAAATAGGACAATTGGAAAGAAAAAAGCACAAGGTCCTAATTGCACCTAGTGCACTATGGATTCCAAAAAATATCACTATTTTTTATGTCAATGATGACTATAGATAGACCCTTAAGAGCTCCAAATGAGTATATGAGAACTTTCTTGTATTTCTAACCAATTCGGTCACTTTTCATAACAAGTGAACCCAATTAGCTTCATGCATATGTGTAAGAAATATAACATGTTTGCATGTACAATAGTAGATACATATGAATTACACCACAATATCATACAAGAATGGTGGGACCCAACTCTACTCCTAATCTAATAAGGAAAAGAGATAGTATGATTGGAATGTGTTTGGTCTTTCACCTCCTATATTGGTCCCTACTCCATTGAGAAAAAGAGTCATGACTCATATGAAAGAAGAGAGCACACTTTCAAACCATAGATAAAACTAGACTTCGAAACATAGACACAAATTAGAGACAAATACATTTATAACTATTTAATATGCTTAATAATCCATATCAAAGTTGTAATAACCCATATGAAACAATAAAAAATTATTACAAAATGGTTATCATGCATTAGAATGGTGTTAAAATTCATTCAAATCCTATTACAATAATTCTAACAAGTGTGGCCAAAGATAACGTACAACTAGGTTCGTATATTTTTCCCTTGAAGTGCTATAGTTTTCCATGGAGGCATTCAATTATATAAACAAATTCAATTAACTACCCTTCCTATGATTGATAAAACACATCATTATCCTTTCAAGCACAACATTAAACTTGAATTAACTAAGGTAGCCCATTTATGATTTCTTAGATCAGTAATATATGATGGGTCGAAATAAGGGACTAGGACAACACATACAAGCATGAAATGTAAAATTTTGACAAGTGCCAACACCCATAATTCTTTTACTCCATAATATTACAAAATCTTAACATTTTCCTACAAACTATAATTGAACTTTGTGCTTCCACTTTCCATAATCATGTAGTACTCATACTTTCTAATTTTATGGACTTCTTATGCATATAGGTAGAAAAAGAAAATTGCATTCTTGCTTCCACACATCATCAACTTGCTAATTTGTGAACTACTTTTTTTTTTGCAAGCTCACTTCCTTACTCTAGTTCTTGGTAAACCTCCTCACATGATATCACCCAAGTTTAAATAAATGAAGTGGAAATTCAAAGAGGTCAAACCCACTTCTTGGGTTTGGAATTCATTTAATCATGGATTTTTTTAGAAAATAGAATGTATGCAAAGGATATAACTACTTGAGTTAGGTGCATTCTAGATAATTAGATTATTTGAGGCTACATTATCCATATCAATCCAGTCTCTTAATCTAATGATAAAATATGATAAATATTATGACTCCTAGATTAGATAGATTATTATCTCACCAAATGAAGTATTCTTGAATGTAACCCCTAAGAGCATTGAAGAATTTTTTTATCTTTTACCTCATGTAGAATACCCTACCATAACTGTTTATTTGGCCATTGCATTCTTTGACAAATACCTATATATTTGTCCCAAGATTATCAATAAAAATGGTTAATCAAGAGAAGGATGTCTACTTCTAAGTTGCCAAAATTACATGTTAGAAGTGATTTTCAACTAAAAATAAATGACTTGATCACATTGTTGAATATAGTCACACAAAACTTGAATTCTAAGGGATTTCTACCATGGAAGTTCATATTCATCTTTGTTATTTTAGGGAATAAAGTTAAAATTGACTAGACAACACTCACAAGCAACAAATTGGACAAATAGTTATTTAAAGTGCAAGAAATAAAAAAGTTTTGGGTGTGACCTTTTATTTAGTTTATTTCATAGAAAGTAGAGAAATTATTTTGGGGTTAAATAGACAAGTGGTTTCTCTTTATGTGTATTACCCTTAATTGGAACTCTCCAAGAATCAAAATCATTTCAGATGAGTAAATGACACTTTGTGTATTTTATTTAATTGAATTATTGAAGAATGATTTAAATAAATGATTCACTTGATGTGACAACTATCATTGTTTATTGAAAAAATTGGCTCATTCAATACTTATCTTTCATCTACATTAGAGCAAGTGATTTCACAAGCGCATATTATAGATTATTGAAGTTTGTGAGTGATAAATTGGCATTTCTAAAAATCACCATGAAACTATGTGAAGTTCATAGGGTCCTATGTAGCTAGCATAGGCCAAATATTTAGTTTCCCATGAATATTGGTTCATATCCATGTGCCTCCCTTTACATGAAAAGAACTTTGAAACTAAAATATCCAAGGTAAATCTATATATACATGATAAGAGATATAGGTTTGACCCTACGGGTTTGATGGAAAATATGCAAGAGCATATTTAAGGTTAACTTCATAGTTGTAATTTTGTCATTTATATTTAGACTTGACTTTATATATCGTAAACTCTACTCTAGTAGGTTTGCTTGAATGATATTTACTTGCTTTACTCTTTCTTTATATTTGAGTGCTAGAGAAATGTGTCGGTAACCCTAATATTGTGTCATTACGGGATACATCCTTGCAAGTCAACTTCTTAATATGTGTATGAATGGAAAAAATAATGCTCTTCAAATATGCATATACTCCCACAATGCTCGAGTAGATCTAGTTTTCTTTTAATGCACTATTTGAAGTGTTGCAATGAAAATGATTCTTCGATTCTTTAGTATACAAAACGAATGCATTGAATGGCTTTAGATATTTGCACATAGCATCAAATTTCACATAATAAGTACTTTGTTGGCCCAATGTGGGCTAATAAAAGAACTAATTGACTAATATTTAAATCTGAATTTAAAAACAGACAAGGCTCAGCTTTGTAATCGTGGGGCCAACTTCACAATTGTAAAAATGATTCAAAGTGAGCAAATAGTTGGATTTAGACCTAGATAACAATTCTATTAGAATAGTAGTATAGATAAATTTAATAAATGTAAATTTTGAACAAATGTATTATGATATGTATATATAAACAAAAAATATAAATTAAAATATACAAAATACATATATTTAAAAATAGACAAATAATTGAAAAAAAAAAATTAAAAAAAATCACATATATAATATATATGCTTCTACACCAAGTAATCCTTAGTTTGTTATCAAAGTTGTGTTTGAAGGAAAGGCAGAGGTTGAGATATCAGAAATGATAGGTTATAAGAGGTTGAATAGTCATTTTACATGATGAAAGTTCCTACCTATGACACACTTATTCAACATTGCATTATTTGCAAGGAAAATGTTAGGTTTGAATTAAAAAAATTGAGAACAAGTAGGGATGGTCCAAAACATTTTGTCGGCAAAGTGTGTTCATTTGTCTTTTTTAGCACTAAGGAATATTCTGGAAAGCTACTCATTTTTCTTTTTCTTTTTAAAACTTTAATTTATGAGTTTCGTTATCAAAATATTAATAGTATGATTCGGACATGAGACCTAACATGGACCATTCCATGTGATTGCTATAGATATAAAATTAAAATGTGTGGACAAACTAAAGACTCACTTAGACTCTTTTTAAATATATAATTAAAATGTGTGGAGACTACTTCTTTAAATATATGCATGCCACTTACTACCCACATGATTATAGAAATCCAAAACTCATTTAAATAATATTATCGAGTAATCATGACAATACATGGTGTATGGCAAATTAATTTAATAGTGATGTATATTAGTAATTGGATTTATAGGTTTAATGGGCGTGTCAATAATTTTTTATTATATTATTTTTTATGAGAAGTAGATACTTTTCTCACATCAAATTTGTAATTATATGGAAAATGATAAAAGATGTATGTAGTTTTATTAATAGATTGTTTGTAGGATAGGAATTAGTGCAATGACTTTAATTTCTTTGTAGTTAAAAATCAATACAAAAAATTGTATAGCAAAATGATAGAAAAATAATTAGAATGAAAAATCTATTTATTAGAATTGAAATTCTTTTTATTTAAAATTTATTAGAATTTGTAGCGTCGTAAATTGTACAACCTTAATTAAGGTTGTCCAATTTCACGCTTAGGTTAGCACCTGCCTTAGTGTGTCTCATTGCATCTTGCATTAATAGAACTTATTTAGGCATTTAATTATTAATTTTATTAAATCTGAAGTCATCTCTCATTAATTCACACATCATAAAATCGGGCCCTTAACTCTAGGTGTGCCCCTTTTTATTTTATCTTAATTTAATCCTAATAATGTCCTAATTTCAATCTTCAAGGCACATTTTCGCATATATACACATCTTGGATAGATCCATCATGCTCGATTTAGCATTACAATCTTGATATCTCGCATCCCGAGAAAATTGGAAAAAAGTTAGTCGGACCAGGTAGTATACTACTTGGTCCTAAAACAAATTCCCCAAATTTCGAGAGCTTAATTTGGCGGTATTATATTCTTCAAATCTCGCCTGGTGTCAATTTTTATCAATTCTAAGTTAGCCTTTTATGAAATTTAAAATTAGGGTTCTATATAAAAAGTCTTTCTTTCCCTCATTTGAAGATCTTAATCTAGCAATTTAAAAGGAGATCCATGTTAAGTGAAAAGGCAACTTTGTATGAAGTCTAAAAGCAACAAATACATCCATTAATCAAGTCTTCATCAACATTTTAATCAATTATGGAAGCTTTAGGAGATATCGAAGAATGACAAGGGAATCACCGATCGTCGATTGGCTTGTACCTCTTCCTTAGGATTTAGTATAATTTCATGTTGTTTTCATATTTCTATATTGAGTTTTAGATCTACATCATATTAACTCTCATATTTACATTATTACTTTAGATTTGCATTGCATTTGTGATTTGAAGCATTTACATTACACTCATTTTAGGGTTTTTCTCAAAACATAGGGTAGAATTCTAGTTTGCACTTAGCTAATAGGAATCTAACAAACACATAAGAATCTAGTGAACACACACATTTTCAATACAATATCATCTATTTGTGGAGGTGGAAATCACCAAAACAAGGGGTTTCACTAAGACAAAACCCTATGTAGCCACAAACACAACCTTTTCCATCTTACAGGTGCAGTTACAGGTTTCCATTGAAGCAGATAATTTCTGGGAGATCGCAACAGACAAGCACTGAACCATCATCGAAATTTGGACAGGGCGCTCCACGCCCTAATCCTCCTTAGTTAGCTTCAAAATTCACCAATTTAGCTCAATCAGACTCAAAATTCAATCTTCCAATTGCAATTTCTCACTATCTCTGAGACCAAAGCGTACAATGCCTTGGTCCCATCAAATCAATCTCAATTTTATATCATAGGTGCACATCAAATCCTTATTCTCAAATTTGTACTTTCTATCTCAATTCTATTACTTTATCAGTCCTTTTTTAACTGTTGTTCTAGTTACTTGCATTTATCCTATTAACATAGCCTTGCATTCTATCGCATTAGGTATATTCCCTTTCATACCAGCGAAGGAGTAGAAACCCTAAAAGTGTCCCTCAACTCTCCTTCACAAGAGTTAATCAAAGAGGATCACTCCTTTAGGTGCTTTTGTATTCCAATGTTTGGATGAAAGTGGGATTAGGTCCTAAAGCTACTCGATTCCATTTTTACCCAGCACATTATTAAATCATTCGTAATTTAATAGAACTAAATTCTATCTCATTTGGAAAATTGAATATGGTATTATAGTTGATCTCAACATGAATGTATCTTAGGGATGTGATGGAATTAAAATTCACTTCTTGATAGAGTTAATTTTCTATCATGAAAAGGCAAGTGCTTCATTGGTGGAGAAGTCACAAGTAGATTCTAAGTTTGATCTCAACTTATAAAAATATTATCATTAATGCAAGTATAATATTTTGTGAAAATAAGTACAATTCATATCACAAAGTAGTAGAAAAATAAATAAAATTAAAATCCATGTAAAAATGCCTATAGTGACTCAAATGACCTCTGTACATGATGTCGTACATTCACTCCAAGTATTTGGGAATAAATCTACACATTACATTGTTTACTAATTTCAGTTCCTTTAGTGAAAACCATTTCATTCAATATTTAGGATGGAAAAGAAATGCATTAATTGCCATCACATGCAACACAAATATTGAACAACTTGTGCACATATAATATTTGTATATAGTATACTATGTTGTATTGTGATTAGAACACTGAATGTGGAATGGTCAAATAAAAGAAGTATCCTATAAAATATAAACAATATTATTTTTATTTAATTTGAGGTCATAAATTGAGAACAAAAAATAAATAATCTCTCAACATTTTTAAAGAAGATTGAAGATGAGAATGATATTAACACCATTAAATTAAACAAACCTACAAACTAAATTATTATAATATTAAAAATATATTAAATTTATGGAAGGGTTGCAATTTAACCGATGAACTCAATTGGTTAGAAGGATGGTATGTTCTTTGGTTGTTATCCACCAAGGTTCAAATATCTTTGAGGTGTGTTTGGGCTAAGTTTGACCCTATGCGACTTTGGTGTATTACTTCCCCTACTCAAAGTAGCTTCATCAAATAATGACTTCTATTTCTTTTGAGATAACAATCAATACAATAATTTTTATAGAAAAGTAATAGAAAAATAATTAGAATGAAAAATCTATTTATCAAAATTGAAATTCTGTTTTGTTTAAAATTTACTAGAATTAAATCATGTGTAATTTATTAGACCTAAATTCAATCTCATTTGAAAAATTGAATATGGTATTATAATTGATCTCAACATGAATGTATCTCAGGGATGTGATGGAATTAAAATTTAGTTCTTGATAGAATTTAAATTTCTATGATGAAAAGGTAAGTGGCTCATTGGTGGACACGCCACAAGTAGATTCTAAGTTTGATTTCAACTTATAAAAATATTATCATTAATGCAAGTATCATCTTTTGTGAAAATAATTACAATTCATATCACAAAGTAGTAGAAAAATAATTAAAATTAAAATCCATGTAAAAATGCATATAGTGACTCAAATGACTTTTGTACATGATGTTGTACATTCACTCTAAGTATTTGAGAATAAATCTACACATTACATTGTTTAGCAATTTGAGTTCCTTTAGTGAAGACCATTTCATTCAATATTTAGGATGGAAAAATAACTTCATTAATTGTTGTAACTGTTGATAGTAGGGCAATACCAATGCAGGAAAACTGGGGGTGGGGGGAGGGGGGGGTGGGGTGGGGGTGAATCAGTTTTCACCAAACTCAACTAGATTAACCTTAACTTTAGATCTGATTAAGAACAAAAATAGCAAAGATAAACACCACATCAACAACACACATAACACATGGATTTTTGACGTGGAAAACCCGGTTAAGGGAAAAACCACGGTGGGAACCTACCCACAATACGATGATACTCTGCAGTAGTATGCATAAAAATTATGATGGGGAATGCACATGCATTCAAGCACACTGCCTAGAGCTCACTGCTCAAAAACAATAAGGGCTACAAACCTAAGAAAGGCACACTGCCTTACAAGGATCATACAACAATTTGGATTACATGAACTGAAAGAATAGCATCTCCAAATGCTTGATTACAGTTTTGATTAAGCACATTGTTTGCACAATAACTCTTCTATGTTCTTCTCCACTTTTGAATGATAGATTCCCTTGTTCACTCATAATACACTCATACAATTCACACACTCTTGCAGACATACAACTAACATGATTACATCACCTATTTATACAATTCATCAACCTTAACCTTAAGGTCGACTTAACACATAAGACCTAATTACAAAATTACATCACATGATACATAAATCCATAACTGGGCCTGATGTCATGGAAATGGGGACAAGGCAACAACAAAGTTCAATGTTAATAAGTTAGTTTCAACCATAAAAACAAAACAAAGAACTAAAAACCATTCCAAACATATCAAGAGAGATTTCAAAAAGCATGAAAGAAGTTTAACAAAATAAAAGAAAGGAGAAGAACCTCCCTAAGATGCTTCCATGATGCCTTTTGATGCTTCTCCCTTGTTTCTCTCCTCTCCAAGTCCCAAATGAGTGTAGCTCTCAGCTTTTAGCACTAGCCATGGATGCCATATGGAGATTCAAGATGGTTGAATATGATAAGCAAATACTATGCAAGAGTAGATAGTGATGCTATGAAAAAGCTCTATGCTAATGCCAGTATAACAACAATACTCTAAAATGCTTCTCCTTTTGCTTGAGAAGAAGGGTTCTATTTATAGAAGAAATAGGGAAATGAAGGGTTAAGATTGAGCAATCTTAACAAGGGTTAGGATTGAAAGTTGGGGATCCATGTGCACAATTGGCACCAATAAAATGGTGACAAGTTTCAACATAGGATTGGGTTGAGAAAAGAGGTTGGAGGCATTAAATGCCTAAGGAGACCTCATGGTTATCTAGAAGGTAAGGGTCAAGCCTAAATTAGGATTACCCACTGGATTAGGAGTTAATGCAAGGATAAACCTTTGTGCAAATGATTAAGAGATAATCATGGTCAAAGCATTAAAGGCTTGATGAGACCCTTGGGTTGGGAAGAGGTTGAGTCAAAACAAATGTTTTAACCATGTGGGAGGGTTTGAGGTAACCATTAATGGTTATTGGAGACTTTGGGGATTAAGTGGTTAAAGGTTGAAAGCCTTCAATGGTTATCAAAGACTTTGAGCCATTTAGTGATTGAAGGTTGGAAGCTTTCAAAGGTTATCCAAGACTTTGAGACATTTAGTGGTTGAAGGTTGAAAGCCTTTAATGGTTATCAAAGACTTTTAGGCTTTGAGAAGTGACTCCATTTTGCTTAGGAATGTGACAATAATTAGGGGATGGATTAAGTTAATTAGGAAGGGGTTGGAAGAATCTAGAAGGGGATTAGATTTTGCAAGTGGATTTGGTGGGTGAGGGAAAATAGGATTTTATTAAAATAAAAATTCATTTATTTCAATAAATGTGTGCAAGTTGTATTTGGATAAATATTCAAATAAATATTAATTTATTTAAATGAGAAAAAGGAAGATAAAGCATTAAAATGCTTGAAGACTTTGAGGGGAACCATTAAAGGCTTGAAGACTTTAAGGAAAACCATTAAAGTCTTAAGAAGACTATAGAAGGAAGCCATCAAGTTTGAAGACTTTAAAGCCATCAAGTTTGAATACTTTAAGGGAAACCATTAAAGGTTTCAAGTGGGTGAGGATAAATAGGATTTTAAATAAATAATTTATTTAAAATAGTTGTGCAACTTGCTTTTGTAGGAAAATACAAGTGGGTGGAGGATAAAGGTGATTTAAATAAATGATTTATTTAAAATAATTGTGCAACTTGCTTTTGTAGGAAAATACAAGTGGGTGGAGGATAAAGGTGATTTAAATAAATGATTTATTTATTTAAATGTGAGAGGTAGGATTTTGGGGGATTTAAATAAATATTAATTTATTTAAATGTGAGAGGTGGGATTTTGGGGGATTTAAATAAATATTAATTTATTTAAATGTGAGAGAAGATTTAATTAAATAAATATGATTTATTTATTTAATTAATGGTCTGAATTTGGTTAAGTGAATTAAATCAAATAAATTGAATAATTTATTTAATTAATAGGAGAAGAGGGTTAAGATGAATTAATTAAATATTAATTTAATTAATTATTAATTGATGGTTAAATAATCAAATAAATACTAAGTATTTATTTAATTAAGTGGACAGATTTATGTGACTACATTTGCCCCTCTTTGAGACGGTGCAGTTTATCGCATCGTGTCAAAGAAAGAAAAATAGGTGTGAAGAAATGCCCCATAAAATGTAAATTTAATGGGTGGTATGCCCCCTCGAGAGATGGCCCGAATTTTTTTGAAAAATCGGGCGATCTCTCGAAAAAGAATGAAAAGTGGAGGGGATGTAGAATAAAAGAAATTAGAACTAATGATGAAAGAATGGGAGAAAATGGAGTGAATATGAAGAAATAACAAGCTAGCGAGTACCCTGAGGTCATGCAAGAGATACATAGCAGATGTAGTGTGGGGTTTTGATTGATGCTATACAATTGATCAAAATTGGTTGGACAATCTGGTGCAATCGGTTGAATTGCCCCAGTCAAGTCAAAGCGTGACAGTTAATGTCAGTTGGTCGCTTGGACATGATAAAGTCTGAGTAAGTGAATCAAAGTGACCTGATGTGACTTAGACAATTGATGTAATTGCCCGATGAAGTCAAGGTATATGAAGCAAAATACTCATTGAGACGTAGACAATTGATGTAATTGTCCGTTGGATTGTGTTTGATTGGTTGATCAATTGATAGTATGTGCGTGTGATGGATGGTTGTGGGGAATCATGGCAGCCCCGTTGAGACTAGGTCATTATGATAAATGCCTGATGTAGTCTAGGATTACCATAATCGATTACCTGTTGAGACCCGAAGATACTTGATCAGAGTATCTGTTGATAGTCTAGGTGTGTGGGAGTCGATGTATCTGTGTAGACAGAGTAACTGGCTTGATTGTGTGGATGAATGAGGATGGGAAACACAATCCCTCCTATTAGAGATGGATGGTGATGAACGTGGCTTGATTGGGTTGATGGGAAACGATGAAGGATATGTGATGTTGATTATTGAGATGGGAAGGGTTGGGGGGGTTCGATGTTAGAAGAAATGGAGGACCTATGGCTCATTCCTATGGAAGAAGAGGAAAATAGAGTATGCATTATTATGACTATGTATGCATGATATGCAGCTATTATGAATGTATGGATGGTTGGAATGCAACGAAATGCAGTACATATAGATGAGATGGAATGACGATCCATAGTGCTCTATTTTCATCATTGAGCTTTAAAATGTTGGAAGAAAATACAAGCAACTTGACATAAAGATTCAAGATGACCAGAGTATTTCTTACATGGATTTTGATATAGCAAGTTAATACAAGCAACTTGATATAATGGATCAAGTTGACCTGAGTATTGCTTGCGGAACAGATAAGGATTATCTCCTTTCATGCATGACTTGGAACGTCCTCCTTGATCTTAGGCTGATCATATCCTGAGACAAGTGCATACCGTAATAAGAGATAAAATCTTTATCCAGTTTGGATGAGGTAGGAGGAACCAAAGAAAGAGCATTGTACCTGCAAACAAACAATATATACATAAAGAATAAAGAATATGGATCCTTGGTAATGGTTCATGCTCATATGGTCGAGGTATACACTGTAGTCAACAAGCCGTAGTGATCTATGACTGCATTTTTGCCTATGATCACATAGCTTAGTGAACTTCCCACGTAGACACCATTAGTACATGCCCCAGAACTTCATCAGAAATAATGTGCAAATGATACAAAACAATGTTGCAAGATCCTGATACAGATAAACAAACGATTGTACTCACAAATCAACCAAGTATTTGATAGCTTAACATAATTTTCTTGTCAAAGAAAACGTCATCTTGTCTTTGTTTTGGTAAGGAAGGATGCATCCTTGTTTAAAGACAGGTTTGGATTTGTTAATGTCGATTGTGTGGTTTGATTGGTAAATGGTCATTGTGTGAGTATTTTGTCAATGTTTATTTTGTATCTGATCGGATAAATATGTACAAGGTGTTGCCATGTTTTTGTGTGATTTTTGATGGGTTTTCCGATGTTTTTTGGATTTTGTGAAACAATTTTGAATGTTTTTGGTATTTTGAGAGTCATTTTTGAATGTTTTTGATATTTTCTGATGATTGCTTGAATGAAGAGCGTAATGAATCATATGAGACAATGTAGAATCCACTTCCTTCACGAGCGTAAGGGTATTGCCCCCAGTTTGTAGACCTGACTATGAAAAGGTGGGATGCTAGACGCATGGAGTATTTTCTTAATTGCAGATCAAATAACAAGCCATGGTTTGGATGGATGGATGTATGTGTGCATGAATGTGATCGCAATGAGCCTGAAAGATACTGGAGCCATTGCCTTTACGAGTGGCGCCTGTTTGCCAGGTTTTCACCATCGCACTTACCCAAGGTGCCACCGGAGTGGTTGTTCACCGTTTGGATGCATGATTTTTTTCTTTACTTTTGTGAATGTTTTTGTATTTTCTTCACGACATTTTCTGAATGTTTTTGGTATTTTCTGATGTGCAGTGGAGCCTGATGCTCTGTACACCTTAGGTATAAAACCTTTTGAGGTGCATGCTGTTGATTGGATCTGCAAGCGGTTCTCCTTCTGATGTAGCCAACTGATATGCCCCGGACCCGAATACAGCAGTGACAACATATGGGCCGAGCCAATTTGATTCAAACTTGCCTTGATGTTCTCTATTTGGTTGGTTGCGAGGATTTTCGCGAAGAACAAGATCACCTACCTCAAATGTACGAGATCTAACTCGGTGATTGTAGCTTCTACTCATGCGCTGCTGATAGGCTTTGAGGTGATTGTATGCAGCTTGTCGCTTCTCATCAAGTAACTCCAAGTCCTGAAGACGGGATACTCTGTATGCTTCATCATCAATGAGATTATGCAAGGAAACCCGTAATGATGGTATCTCAACCTCAATAGGTAAGATAGCTTCAGCACCATAGACCAATGAATAAGGAGTTGCACCTGTAGGGGTTCGAATGCTAGTTCGATATGCCCATAGCGCTGGATTTATTTGAACATGCCAATCACGGCCGGCATCATTGACTGTCTTCTTTAGGATTCTCAATATGTTTTTATTGGATGCTTCAGCCTGACCATTGCCTTGTGGGTAATAGGGAGTGGAAAAGCGGTGTTGGATATGAAATTTCTCACAAAGTTCACAGACATCCTGATTTTTAAAAGGAAGACCGTTATCTGTGACGATGGACATGGGCACACCATACCAGCAAATGATGTAATTGAGGATGAATGAGGCGATCTGCTTGCCGGTGACTTGGGTAAGTGGAACAGCTTCGATCCACTTGGTGAAATATTCAGTGGCGGTAATAATGAATTTATGGCCGTTGGATGAAGATGGATGAATCTTACCCACAAGGTCAAGGCCCCATTGATAGAAAGGCCATGGTGTCGTGATTGGTTGCAGTTCCTGGGCCGGTGCATGTATCAGGTCGCCGTGAACTTGACATTTCTTGCATTTCCTGACATAGTAGTAGGAATCCTTTTCCATAGATGGCCAATAGTATCCAGCTCGCATGAGTTTCTTGGCTAGTGACGGACCACTTGAGTGAGTCCCGCAAATTCCTTCATGTACCTCTTCCAAAGCCTTTGTTATCTCACCTTGTTCCAGACATCGAAGGAGAGTACCATCAAGACCGCGTCGGTATAGGGTTTCGGCAATAATGGTATATCGAGCAGTTTGGCGAATGAAGGTTTTACGTTGGTTATTTGATTGGTTGGGAGGAAGGGTGTGATCGCGAAGATAGGTGTAGAACTCACCGTACCATGGGGATTCAGAACCAACAAGGCGACATATCATTTCAGATTCAGGGATATCATAAGCGGGGATCCAAAGCTGTTCTACCAAGAAATCGTAGCGTGTTGAATTTTGTGGAAGATCTAGGAGAGATGCGATGGTAGCCATAGCGTCAGCAGCTCGATTCTGATCTCTTGGTATCTGCTCAAAAGTGATAGTAGTAAATGATGTCTTTAGAGTGTCCACCATTTTCTTATATGGCATGAGTTTATCATCTTTGGTCTGATATTCATCTGTTGCTTGTCAAATGACTAGTTGGGAATTGCCATATACTTGTAGTTCTTGTAATTTCCATTGTACGGCTATCCTGAGTCCTGTGATCAAGGCCTCATACTCTGCTATGTTGTTTGTGCATGGAAATGTGAGCCTGTAAGACTTCGGGATGCTGTCACCTTGAGGTGTGATAAACAAAATGTCTGCCCCTAAGCTGTGCCTAGTGTATGAACCATCAAAATATAGTTTCCATGGTTGTACTTCTGTGATCATGAATATCTCTTCATCTGGAAAATTGGAAATGAGGGGATGATCGCCTATGAGTGGTGCATCGGCCAACTGATCTGCAATGACCTACCCTTTGATAGCTTTATGGTCCACATACTCGATGTCAAATTCACTTAGAATCATTACCCATTTGGCCAAGCGACCTGTCAATGCTGCTTTGCTGAGTAAATACTTGAGTGGATCAATCTTTGCGATGAGTTGTACCTTGTGTGTCAACAGATAGTGCCGCAATTTAGTGGCTGCCAGGATTACTGCTAGGCAAGCTCGTTCAATAGGTGTGTAATTGAGTTCATAGCCAACCAGTGTGCGAGAGATGTAGTAAACAACACACTCTTTACCTTCTTCATTATGTTGTGCCAGTAGCACACCCAGTGCTGTACTTGTTGCTGAGATATAAAGTAACAACGGTCTACTTGGATCTGGTGGCATCAGCAATGGTGGATTTATGAGATAGTCTTTAAGCACCTGAAATGCTTGCTGGCATTTGGCATCCCACTGAAAGCGGATGTTCTTGTGTAGCAAGTGTGTGAAGGGGTGACACTTATCAGCCAATTGTGTAATGAATCTTCGAATGGATTGGAGCCGTCCTTGTAGTGTTCTTAGCTGACTGATATTCTTTGGAGGTGGCATGTCCATGATTGCTTTAACCTTTGCTGGATCGACCTCAATGCCTTTGCTTGAGACAATGTATCCTAGAAGCTTCCTGGAGGTCACTCCGAAGACACATTTCTTTGGGTTGAGTCAAACATGGTATTGTTCCAGTCTATCAAAGATTTTATCTAAGATGTGAAGATGTCCTTCTCTAGTAAGTGATTTTGCTAGTAAATCATCCACATAATCTTCCATTATAGTATGCATCATGTCATGGAAGATGGTGGTCATTGCTCTTTGATAGGTCGCTCCTGCATTCTTTAGACCAAAAGGCATTACATTCCAGCAGTATGTGCCCCATGGACATGTGAAGGCTGTCTTATGTTGGTCCTCTGGTGCGATCTTTATTTGATTGTATCCCGAAAAGCCATCCATGAGTGAAAGCATGGCATGTCCTACTGTCAAATCTACTATGATGTCGATATTTGGTAGAGGGAAGTCATCCTTAGGACATGCCTTATTCAGATCTCTGAAGTCTGTACAAATGCGGATGCCCCCTTTTGGTTTGCCAACTGGTACAATGTTGGAGATCCATTCTGCATAATCAATTGGTCTAATGAAACCAACATCCAGGAGTTTCTTGAGTTCTGTTTTGACTAGCATGACAATCTGAGGATGCATCTTATGAAGCTTCTGCTTGACAGGTTTGGCTCCTTTTGCTACTGTGAGATGATGCATGACTAAATCAGGATCAAGCCCAGGCATGTCTGCATATGACCATGCAAAGTTGATCTGACGTTGTTGGAAGAACTCTATAAATTGAGGCTGTTCCTCTGGAGTGAGAAGAGATGCCAGATGTATGATATGAGGGTTTTCAGGAGTCCCCACATTGTATTCTTTAGTCTCCTCAATGAGAATCGTCGATCGTTCCTGTTGTGTACTAGCAGGGAGAATGTCAAACCCTTCATCCTCAAGTGCCTCAGAGAGGTTTTCACCGTTGGATACGCTCTTTCTTTTTACTTTTGTTGGATCAAACAGTGCCACAGTGTGGTTTTCACTGGACGATCCATGTTTTAATGTTATATTTTTGCAGCTGAAGGGTTTGGCATCCGCCCCGAAGTATGCTGCGCTATTAAGTTCAATGGCGAATCCAGCTTTGTGATCCCCGCTTGGTAGATTATCCCTTAATTCCAAAAAGTCAATGATAGCCTCATCGTTTTGGAAGAGGTCAAGACATGGGGGATTTGGTTGGTTCCATTCGATGAGTTCAGGGTGGATAATGGGCATTACTTCATCGATTAAGTTAAGTGCGGGAGATGTATCAGTGAGGGTTAAGACAGTGTGGTGAAGGTCGTTGATGGTACTCTCCCTGTCAGAATCCGGTGTAGGATGAGACGTAGGGTCTATGGAAGATGTTTCCAGCTCAGGTACCCAAGTGGTCTTTATCTGTGCTTCTCCGTAAACAGGAATGTCTTTGCGTGGCGGAGGTGGTGACGTGTCTTCGTCATCTGAAGTGTTAAGCTGTACAGAATCAAATTCCCACTCATGTGAGTCGGTCTCTGAATCACTTTCCAGCATCTGATTGCTATACCATACTGGGATGTCGCTGGAGTTGAATACTGCAGGTGTGATTGGTTTATGTACCTTTGAGGTGATCGGTGCTGCAGGAACTGTGATGGGGTTTAAAGGTTTTGTCACTGGAAGTATCGACAGTGTTGATTTAGTGGCTTCTATTGGAATGGCTAGTGCCATAGATGCTGCTACGAGTTCCAATATAGTTGTGGCTGCGAATGATTTTATTGATGTGATGACTGCTGTGGATGGGATTACTAGTTCGATTGGTGGGATTTTTGGCACTGATGACGGTTGCGGTGGGTTTGTGAGCCTCGATGGGGCAGTGACAATATTGCTTGATGGTGCTTTGATTATGAAAGGTGTCCTCTTTACAGTAGGTGGGCAAAATGGTTTGCTAGGTTTTCCTTTAAATCTGAGTTTAGGAAGGATCTCTTTTTCAAAGCCTAGGCCTGTAGTACCTTTGGGCTTGAATTCTGGTAGTAGAGGTTCGTGTCGTCCTTGTTGGCAGGATCCCAAAGCACTCTGACCATCATACCCCATTCTCTGCATAATGAGGAGGCCTTTACCATACTGTTCCGTAGGAAGTGTAACTTGCGGTTTGTCAATGGTGATGGGATCTTTATAGATCCAGTCCGCTAGGTCCTCATCTTGTGTTTCTTCCTCTTGACTCTTTCCAAGGACAAAAGGCGTCCAAGCACATGCTGGTGTGATTAGTCGTTGCTGGAGTAACTGCTGTGGTTTACCATGTGTTCTAGGAGAAGTGGGCATTTGTCCCACACAAAAGAGTTGACTTAAGTTATATTCCCCGGGACCTTCCTCTACGACTTTCATTTTAAGCTTTTCTTGCTTGGGTATAGGGGTGTTCGAACTGGCAAGAGAGGTGGGACTTACATATGATGTAGAGGAAATGGCTTCCCTATTATTAGGAACAGTAATTTCTGGTTGATGGCTGATATTATGGCAAAATGCAAAAGGATTTGCATCACCCAGGATTGTGATCTCTGCACCATTATGTGGGAACTTGATACATTGATGGTAGGTAGATGGAACGGCTTGCATGGCATGTATCCAAGGTCTTCCTAATAATAGATTATATGGCAGAGGAAGGTCCAGAACCTGACAAATTATGTGTTTTACCACAGGGCCCACTCGGATTGGTAGCACCACCGCTCCTTTGGATGAACGCTCTGCATCATCATAGGCCTTGATGGTGATCTTCTTGCGAGGATCCACTGATTCTAGTGCATATCCCAATGCTGTGACCAACTGTAGTGTACAAATGTTTAGGCCTGCTCCATTATCTATCAAGACTCGCTTGATCCTGTGTTGGTTGATAAAGCCTTCAATGTGTAGTGAAGCGTTATGAGGTTGTTGGAAGGAAGA